>NC_142806.1:1032294-1065178 GCF_049724085.1 Artemia sp. Qi Xiang Cuo | reverse complement strand
TGTAAGGTAAGAAGTGATTTATAATTATGATAGTAATATAGGATGAAATGTGAGCTAAAACAACTAGTAATGTGCAGTAATTTACCATTATATAGAAGGGGGGAAGGAGTGGAGGTAGGTACTTCAAAATACCTTCCTGGGACACACCTTAGCATGTAGATCCATCCCTGAAAGTTTGATTTTCCTAACCCAACCCCTTTCCAAGATAGCCAAAAGTAGGCTAACTAAAGTAGAATTTTACCAAATTTTGAAATAACATTATAGTTCATTTTCCTGTTTGTTTGTCTCTGGTTTTAAGTTTGAAAATGAAATTCCCATTATTCAAGGGGAATTTTAAGCCATATCAGTGGATTTTTTCTAAATTTAGGAAATGTATTTTGCAGATCTTTGAAGCATAGGCCTAATAAATTGGGATTGAGCAAAGCTGTGAAGCTAATTTTGTAAGATTTCACTTTTATAGGCTAACACTAAGATTTTTACTAAAATACCTTCCCAGTAGGGCCTACCTAACCACTTTCCAAGACAGCAATAAGGAGGATTTGGCATTATAACCTAAATTCAGTTTACAGGGAAATCAGTTTAAACAAGAGTGATGTTAACAGAGGTATAGGCTATAAGCCATGTCTAAAATAAAAGAAAAGGGCATCATCTTTGAGGGTTCATATGGGGTGTAAAAATGAATTTCTGACAAAAACAATTAGAAAGAGCATAAACAGGCTAACAATTGATGTTCACTTTATTTGATCGTCATTTATGTGAACTGTCACCTTGTTTATAGTGGGTGTTGAGTAACTGGTTTAGTAGCCTACTGAACTAACATCAAGAAATGGCATAGGCCTTTTCTTGCTGTTATCTTGCTATTTTCTTGCTATTATTAGTGCTGTTTGACACCATCAAAGGAAAAAAAAGTGGGCAATTGTCAGAAAACAATATCTGGATAAATAAAAATGGGCTAAGATGAAATAAAAAATCTAATGGGAACCTAATACACCTATTTCAATTTGTTTAACATGTTTCTCTTCTAAGTGGCCTAATACTCAGCAAAATTCCAATTCCAAGTAAAGAAAAAGTACACTGAAAATTCAACTTCTATTAGTTCCTCGACTTATTCACAACAAAAAAAGATTTAAGGCAGCCTTTTCTGTATGAGTAGTCTGTTAATTGTTAGCATAACCAACAAACCCAGACAGGTTCTTCCAAAACCAATGAGCAAATAGGACAGAGAAGATCTCCATCAAAGTCTCCGGAAAATATTTCTGTATCTATTCCCATTTAAATTTAAAATGAAAAACCCTTCACAACAATCACATCAAAGGGTTTCGATTAATCTTTTCTTACGCGAATTCAGCAGTATTTTTACTCTCGACTTTTAAAATTCGAAATAGTCATCAAATTCAGGGATTTTTTGGGAATTCCCATGCGAAAATAAACTCCGGTAAGCCCACAAAAGTTAGATTTTAGCCAACACAAGAAATTTCTTGTATAAAATAGTACGGAATAGGAGGATTCTTTGCCAAAAATTGAACTTGGCTTAGAGATTTGGGACGTAGCAGGGGCAAAGCTAAGGTTTTTAGTTTGGAGAGAGATATAAAGAATACATAAAAAATCCAGTGGTCTTTAAATTGCTCAGAGAGCTGATAGCCCTTTGGAAAAATCCAAACAAGTTTTCCTGCCCACTTGGAAAAATAAAAATCTATGTCATAGAGGAGCATCAGCCAATTTCGAACCCAAAAGGACCCCAAAGATATTAGTCCAAGTGCTTTCTGCCGAAGAAGAAGAAGACTCTCTGAATTGCCTGTACTTATATGTCTATCAACCTTAATTGTGCCCTAGGATGATAAAATATCGTCAACCAGGGGTAAATAATCATTTTTATTCAACTCTGAAAAAGTAAGGCCAGCTTTACTTCTTACAGGGACTGCCTGTCTTGGCTATATTCTAATTAGCCCTGGTTCTCAAGTCCAACATCACAACTTGACAAAGTTGTCTTCATCTCGATTTGTTTTCCTATGTGTCTGAACGGACAATAAACCTGCTTCAGTTTTGTTTTCAGGCTCAGCGGGCTTTGCACGGTATTGATTCATATTAATTTAAAAAAAAAATTCCGAAAAATAAGTTTTTCAAAGAAAAGTAAAGGGCATTTTAAACTTAAGCTCAGCATATACAAATACCTGTTAAAATTCAAACACAACACGACCAGAAATTACTATTAAAGAATAAATGAAACCCAAAACGAACATAAATTAATTAAATAATCATAGCAAAAAAACATACAACAAGTTATAATATAAATGAATAAATAGATCTTAAAGCGAGTAATGCTTAGATTGAATATGAAAATCAAGCTTAAAACGAAAAAAAATATTTTGATATTGAAGTATAAATGAAACTTAAAACGAACAGAAATTAAATAAACAATCAATCAAACAGTTCGTGGTAACGAACTGTAAGTAAGGAGCGACCCCGCTCAATGGTAACCGAAACTCTAAAAAACGGAATTTTGGTACCAATAGATACATCAAAAGAATCAGATTTTAATTTTGATTTCAAAAATACAAGTTTCATCAAGTTTAATCTTACCCATCAAAAGTTCAGCACCTGAGAAAATTTGGTTCATTTTCGAAAAAAGGGGTAAAGACCCCCTAAAAGTTATAGAACCATAATGAAATTCACACCATCATATTCAGCGTATCAGATAACCCTACTGCAGAGGTTTCAAGCTCCTATCTACAAAAATGTGGAATTTTGCATTTTTTGCCAGAAGAAAGATCACGGGTGCGTGTTTGTTTTTTTTTTCCCAGGGGTAATTGTATTGACCCAGTGGTCCTAGAATATCGTAAGAGGGCTCATTGGAACGGAAATTAAAAGTTCTAGTGCCCTTTTTAAGTGACCAAAAAAAATGGAGGGCAACTAGGCCCCCTCCCACGCTAATTTTTTTCTCAAAGTCACCTAATTAAAATTTTCAGATAGCCATTGTGTTTAGCATAGTCGAAAACCTAATAAATATGTCTTTTACGATGACTTAATCCCCCACAGTTCCCAGGGGAAGTGCTGCAAGTTATGAACTTTGCCCATTGCTTACATATTGTATTGGTTATTAGGAAGTATACAGACAATTTCAGGAAGAATTTTTAAAATGACATTCTAAAACGACATTCTTTCGCGATGTGTCCAACGTGATTACAGTTATAACATCTTATTACTGGGTTATTTTCATAATTTGTTTGTCTGACAGGCTGGAAATGTACTGTTTTCCGCCTGTCGGTTTCTTGTGTTCTAGTTCTTTGCGGTACCGGGGATTTATCCCTTTAACAGAAATTTGGGTATTCTTGATCACTCTTGGAGGTTTGACTTGTTTTTGAGTCGCCTATGGTATCTATCTTTATCTTGCTATGATTTGCTACGATTATATCAATTTCTATCATTCGCCCTACCTGCTGAACTGCAATGTCTAGTGTTTGGATATTTTTTGAAATTACCATCCTATTTAATTTTGGAGGAAGTCCTTGCAAAAATGCATTTAGTATGATTTTTTCGTATAAATCTCCTGAGCCTTTTCCATATTTTGTTTCTACTGAGATTCGTACCCTATTCAGATATTCTTGTACGTTCTGTGTATGATCAAAACATACTGTTCCATACTTTAGTTTGTTTGTTGAGCTTGTGTCAACAAATCTCTTTAAATGCCGTTAATAGTATTTATCGGCAAATTATTATCTTCACCTACGGTCTTTTCAATTTGTTTTATAAAAGTTAATGGCTGCCCTCTTAGCCTTAAAAGAAGCATACTTATTAATGTTTTCAGGTCAGTTTTAGTTAATTCTCCGAATTGCGCTAACTGTATATTAAATTCATCAACGTCCGTTTGTCCGTCATATTGCGGGAGAGACTTGATTATTTCTACATGTTTTGCGACTAATTTTTGCGCAATTAACAATGCGCTTAGCTCCTCCGCCATTTCTGCGTTTTAGTTAGTGGAATTATACACTTAAATAAATCACTTTCACTTAACCTATTTGGGGAATTCTATTATCTCCTATGAGATAAATAAAACAACATAAATAGAAAGGTAACAGATCTATTAGACTTACATATTTAGTTGTACAGCATCGAACTTCAGTAATGCAAACAGATAGACTTCTTAGTAATAATAGCTGATCTCTAATGACAAAAATCAAATGATAAAAATCCACGAAAAGTACTCCTTCACTACCTGATAAAATGAGTTCTGATTCTGAGCAATAATCACTATTTTCCAATTGGCCCATCCCCTCACGGAGGGCCCGCCACTTTATTCTTATGCTGACAAAATTAAATTATTATGCTGCTAAACGACCCAATAGTTTTTTCCGGGATATTCTCATCATTAAACATACACATTCCTGAGAGTACTTCTAAGAATTACTAAACTACCTTTTAAACAATGTCCCAATTTGTTTTTCAAAATTACTTTAGCTAGATTCCAATCTTTTTTATTAGTTCGGTACTTGCAAAAACCCGCAGTTTTTCGCCTTTGAAAGCTGTCAATAGCGTGTGGAATGTTCAAGAGCCTTATATTTTGTTTAAAAAAAGTTTTACGAAGTGCCCTGGAATACTTCCGAATTAATCATCTCTTGCTTTGAGCTTTTTAAAGAGATATTGGGCTGACAAATAAATGAGGGTTTGAAACGGAATTTCAAACTTAATTAAGGGAGTTTGATTTACGTCGGAAGTGTATTTAGAAAAAAATGAATTTTTCATATTTTAAAGTATACATTATACACGGTACATATTTTCAATATTATCTTTTATATTTTTTTTTTACTGCAGTCAATTTTATTTGGAAAAAAAGGAGCAATATATTATAATTTAATTTTTAAAAAAAAAAAATCATAAAAATTGGATTTTATGATTTTAAATATAACAAAATTAAGATGGGAAAAAAACGAAAAAATACCATCATTTAATTTTCATGGAATAGAAAATAATACACAACAACGGCAGAAACAAAAATAAAAACAACGGCAACTATTGAAATCAAGCAAACTGTATTTTGATAGTTACCAAATCGCTCCACTTGGATTGAAACATCATTATACATTTTAACATATGCGTCTGGACGTGCTACGCGAATCAATGCTTCAATTCGACCAAACCCTCGTAGAGGGGGATCAGTTTTCCTTGGCTCTTTTGGGGTACCTTCAGGAACCGTTTCTAACGCTTTCCCTCTGTATTTTAACCATTTCTGCCCTTGTTATTTCAAGTTCAGTCAGCGCGTTTTGCAGACGGATTTTCGTAGTCAGTTGTTCTGTAGACGTAACTTCTAATTGTTTTAGTTTTTCCTGTTAAAAAAACAAACAAACAAAATCAGTAAGAAAATGGTATATGAAAAACAGGACAATTTATTATCTGGCCATAGTAGTACAGTCAATTCAAACTAATTTTAGGGGTCACCTCAAACAAATTAAAACAGTTTTCCTGGGCTCTTTTGGGGTACCTTCAGGAACCGTTTCATTAACCATTACGACCTCTTTTTTTTCCATTAAAGTTGTGAGTAGTAAGGGTCCGTTTTCAATTTATGAGGGCCCAGGAGCTGAGTAGACAAGGACTCTATGTGAAGAAGAAGAAGCCCCTGCCCCTGAGGTAATACTGTAGTAACACGTGGCCTGCGTCAATGGTGGAGATTTTGAGCACCGTGGCGACATCAGTTAAGACTCTTATGTTTCTATCTGATGAGATGCCGATGGTACTGAATGGCTGCTCGTTTATTGAGGGTTTTGTGACGCTTCCTTCTTCTCTTCTTCGGCATTATCGAAATTCATTTGGATCTTCAGTAGTTCAGGATAACCCATTTCAATGCTAAGATCATCTTCATTCTTCTGGACCGTGGCTTTTTTCATTGGAACTTTGGGCATAATGAGGAACTGTGCCAAATTATTTACAAATAAAGGTCGAAAATCATGAAATATATTTTTAACATTTCCTACCGACCGCGCCCTCTGTGGCGTTAAGACTGCGCCATGTGTGGCGTTATGTTTTTGTGGCACCAGTGGCGTTAAGGGCCGCACCATTTGTAATGGGGGAGAGACTAAAACTTATGACCGCGCCACTCCCTATGGGAGAAATAAAAATAGGGTAACTATTAAATTTGTTTTCCCTTGTCAGGTGACCAATTGGTTTGGGGGGCCATCAATCGAGGCGTGTAATCATTCTTCGTAAAATTATCAGATTCCTCGAGAGCGTACGAATGGAGAACATTCGAACTAGTTATCTACTCTGCGATCTTCAGTAATGCACACAGATATACTTCTTAGTAATAATAGCTGATCTCTAATGACAAAAATCGAATGATAAAAATCACCGAATAGTACTTCGTCACTACTTTATAACATGAGTTCTTATTATGAGCAATAATCACCATTTTTTAATTGGCCTATCTCCTCACGGAGGGCCCGCCACTTTATTCTTATGCTGACAAAATTAAATTATTATGCTGCTAAACTACCCAGTAGTTTTTTCCGCGATATTCTCATCATTAAACATACACATTCCTAAGAGTACTTCTAAGAACTACTAAACTAAGTTTTAAACAATGTCCCACTTTGTTTTTCAAAAATACTTCTGCTAGATTCCAATCCTTTTCATTAGTTTGGTACATGCAAAAACCCGCAGTGTTTTGCCTTTGAAATCTGTCAATAGCGTCTGGAATGTTCAAGAGCCTTATATTTTATCGAACAAAAGTCTTACAAAGTACGATGGAGTATTTCCGAATTATTCATCTCTTGCTTTGAGGTTTTTAAAAAGATATTGTGTTGACACATGAATAACAGTTTGAAATAGAATCTCACACTTAACTTAGGGAGTTTAATTTACGTTGGAAGTGTATTTAGAACAAATTAAATTTTTCATATTTGAAAGTATAAATTGTACACCGTACAGAAGATACGATGATAATATCAAGGGTCATCTAAAAATTTTACTGCAATTTTCATTTCAGCTTTAGCTTTAATATTTTATTTTTTTTTGGGGGGGGGGGGGAATCTTCACTTTGATTAAGTTTTGAATCGCTCTTTATTTCTTCTAGAATTGCAGATTGTTTTAGCCTCCTTATTTAGTTCTTAGGTAGTGACATGATGCGCTTTTGCTCTTGATCGGAAACTTCAAATAAAACCTTTAGAGTATGTACAATGATCATAAATAAAATAATTCATATTTTGTTCTGAATGAAAATTTACTTTTATGCAAGATGAAAATGTTAATGTAGCCTTTCACGTTAATAGAAATAAGTTTAAGTCTGACAAGTATAAATATAAATCTAGATCAATCCAAATAGTCATTGTTGCAAACAAAACTATGATTTCTCATACAAGTTAAAAGAGTTAGGCATAAGAAATGAAAAAAGAAGGGAAGATTGCCTAATCAAAAAATTGTAAACTAATACACTTCAAACATACTAATACATAAAAACAACAAAAGTTTAAAAATTTAAACGATAAAATATCCATTTTCTTTTAGAATTGATATTTGAATGCAAATTGTTCAGCGAGACAACCAAATATTTCATAGTTTTTAGGCGACTGTTGCCTGTTCCACTGAATTATCTTCTGCTATGAAGATCACTCTTTGATTCTGAAAACGAAAGAAAAACATTTGTTTAATAAAACACAAAAATGTCTTTTGTGTTTGGGGGGAAAACAAAAGAATTTTGCCTCTTTTTCAACTGAGCATGATGAAACCCGTGAAAAAATTCTTCGAGAGTATTTAATTATTGCATATCGGAGTTAATCTCAGAATGCCCTTTACAGAATGCAGACTTATTTTTTCCCCATTATTTTAACCTTTATTTTCCTGCATCTTTTGAGATACAAATAATTCACAGGTGTTTTTGCTTTGAAATCTGTTTGAATACTCTTTTTTTTAAACATATAAATTTTATTTTCAGTAAGAAGATAAGAAAAAAACAAACTAAATGAGGCACATAATTTTTTTTATTTATTTCAGTTTCTATGATGCACAGGAAGCACAAGACGCATAACTTTGAGAAGATTAGATTTTGTAAAGTGACGTTTTCATAACTGCCTTAAAAATGTTCTTCAGATTTACTTGGTCTGATTGTCTTATACCATATGCGCACCACTTGACAAAGTGCTCGCAGTTGTGTGTTACAATGTTGTACTTTGTGAACTCTTCAGCAGCTGGCGACGAATTAGGGCTGCTTGCAGCGAGTGCAAGCAGGGCAGTTTCAATGGTGTCTCTTCTTTCATGTCCTTCAATGGGTTCGTTGTTAATTCTCCATGTGACGCTGTCTTTGATTTGCTTAATTAAGTGGCCAAGAGAGGAAGGCCTTTCAACAGAAAATGAGCATGCTTCCTTCAAGCACTCGTGCTCCGTATCATATTGTTTTCCGTGTAAGTGGGCCATAGTTTGTTTGAAATTAATTATACTCCTGTTATCGGTTAAATGGTTATATGGGCCAATGTAGATTGCCCAGTGGTAATACAAAAACCCAACCTTGGTTCTTCTCTCAAATATATAAACATATCTCCCTTCCTATTTGGCTCTTCTACACGATGGTACATACGCATCGGTAACTGTGACTTCGTCCTGGTTATCGACAATTGTTTTTTCATCAAACTGGGACAGCATCTATTTTTATATGGTTCTCTTCATCTGATGTGTTGGCTCCGACACTTTTTATACCGTTAGAAGGAGGATCTTTTTCTGAGCTAGGCTTTGCACCAAGCTTTTTGAACCAAGCTTTTGCTGAAACATTTCTCTTACGTTTTTTCGAATTGAAATGCTGCCACTCTCATCCTGTTCACAACTAGAAAAAGATTTTCCTTGAGCACAGCTTTGTACCACGCTTCAATCAATTATCTGAAGGTGCTTCTTGATCCTGTTGCACTTCGTTTTCATCCATTGTCTTCTTACAACAGTAAGAAAAAAATATATGTATTAAATATATATATTGCAAAGAAAAAAATAAAGTAGCAGTAAGGGCTATAGATCCTAATTCTAAGGCAATTTGTGCAATAATTTTGTAAAATTCAACATTTTTATCATCAAAACTCAGATCAATCATCTGTGGTACAGACATCGTAAAACTTCATTGAAGCACCAATTAAAAGCACTCCCCAGACAGTAGAGAAATGGGTGATGAGAAAAAAAGATAATGAATTCTCACACGCCCCAAGCATAAAATACCTCATAACGACATTTCTTTTAAATTTTGGCTCATTAGTCATTGATAAACTATGAGTAAAAATGTAAATGCATGCAGAAATGGAGTATTATAGTTCTCCACTTGCTATTTCTCTACTCGGTGGATTTTGCAGCATTAATTTTTTAAAACAGAAATTAAGGCGTGGCTCGCACAATAATAAATACATATACTACAAAAGTACATAATAATGTCCGTTTCGAGTTATTATCGTCTCCTCCATGATATCACTGTCACTAGCACTTAACACTTTCGACACAGATAACGCTTTCGGACTTATTTGACATCCAGGATTTATAAATATCAAATTCTTCGATGTTCCTAGAAGAAAAAATATTAAAATCAGTTGAATAAAAATTCATTACGAATTTAAGGCACTTATAATCGGTTTGGTAGGCAAACTTCTTATAGTCCTATGAAGAAATTTTGTTTCCCTGGTGCGAACTCAGGTCTATTCAAAACTGGAAACCGTGGTTTTCTATGATTGTTTGTCTGGTTGTTTCAAAATTATGAGACTCCACAGTAGTACCAGATTTGTTCCTTGCGTCCAAATGTCATATTATTCACATTTTCTGGATATTATTCATCCAGCAAAACCCAACGGGTAGGTTAATAAACCTAACGTTTGAAATCCAAACATAAGATCGTTTTGCATGTAAGGAGAACTTTCCTGGGAGGAAATGTTGGTGGCAATTTTCCTCATCAGTGAGGTTTCGGCGAAACTAAAAAGGAAATTTAAAGCATGAGGGGGGAATTTTCCACAAGGAATAGGAGTTTTTCATTTTCTTCTACGAAGAAACCAGTTTCTTCTACGAAAAAGCTGGTTTCCCTGTTAAACTGTTCGGTTTACGCACGAGTGCACAAAAAAATAACAGATAAAGAACCATTGAATTTTTGAAGCTACTAGCACCTTTTACTCTCTTTTTACCTTGGTTAAAGTGAATTTGAATGGTCTTGCATGAAGCAGCTCAAAATCTTACGCAAGTACTAACTAGAATTTAACTCTAGTAACGTGTTACTGCTCATGTAAGTTCGTGACATTTTTTTTTATGTTCTGGTTTGTTTTTGTTCTTTACTTTACTTTTTAAACCATCTAGTGTTCAGACCTTATCCTACACTAGCTGTTGGTTTTCTGGAATCTACTATTACAAACTTCTAACGGGTTACTGCAGCCTCAAGCCACTGCCGGGCTACATGGTTCTGAACAAGCCTTCTCAATCCAAATCGCTTGAAGCTCGACTCTTTATCCACTTCAACGAATTTCTAACATTCCTTAATTTTTTCTAAAATAATTTTCCCAATACATTCCGTTTGACGTTAAATAAAAGGCTAAAAAGTACAATCTTCATATATCTGTCATTGTCGGTTCATTAAACATGATCCAGCCATCACAACCTTCCATGCAATTTAGCATTAAAAAGTGTTATCGAACTACATTTTCAACATATCGGGTCAGTTAAATGCGTGTCTAAAACGATCCTTAGGAAGTTCAAATTAATCTGAATTGGAATATAGTGCCTGTTGCCACTCATAAAAGGTTATGATATTCATTGCCAAGTTGTGCTAGTGGTGTTTAGCGTTTAAGCCCAGCGCTAAGCTAACTATTTGTAGCTTGGATCCACTGCTTCTTCAAGTAACAACTTAATTGAAAACCAAATCATCTAGAAATACTCTGAATTCAATTCTAACTTAAATCAGGCTGAAAATTCGACATAAGTCATTGCATTTTATTCAAAATATATTAGAAAAGAATCAACAGTACAATTTTAACACATTCCAATTCGCGTAGAGCGGCCAACCGAAAAATAAAACAAAATGAGAAATCGAATATAATCACTCTCTCATACAGTAAAGGCAGTAAACAAAAAAAAAAAAACAGCAAAGTTAGACCCAAAGTCTGAAATCAGTAAGTAATTCAGCTGAAATATAAAAGATGATTCCTCCAAACACATCCAATCAACATTTTCCGATAGCTATTTTCTTCAACGTAGTAGAAAGTTCTGGAAATTAGGTCTTTGAGAATGACACGGGGAAGGGGAAAGCATCGTCTAGAAAGGGACACTGTCCCCCGTTAAAGCAAATATAGGCTCTGCTTAAACGCTAATGACTTTGAGCTGACTGCACAATATGACAACGAAAATTATTTTATTTTAATGACGTTTCAAATAATTAGTATGCATTTCCTGGAAATTTGAGGACATTCTGTATAAACATAAAAGCGTGTTTTTGGAAAAAAGAACAGGAAAATGTAAGTAAATAAATATGAAAAATAACATTAAATAAATATAAACAGCTTATTGAGTGAATGAATTGTTTCCTTTTCTTGTCAGATGTTCGCTAGTATCCGTCAATGGCAGTTCATATTTTTTTGGATTTTGTGCAAATCGCGGAAATTGGCGAATAACTCGCTTTTATGGTTGTTAGGTATTTGGTTTTAATTCTTTTAATTTTTGGCTTTTATTGGATTTTTATTGAATTTTATTGAATAACTTTTAGGGGGAAAGACCCCCTAAAAGTTTTAGGGGGAAAGACCCCCTAAAAGTTTTAGAACCTTAATGAAATTCACACCATCATATTCAGCGTATCAGAAAACCCTACTGTAGAGGTTTCAAGGTCCTATCTACAAAAATGTGGAATTTTGCATTTTTTGCCAGAAGAAAGATCACGGGTGCGTGTTTATTCGTTTTTTTTTTGTTTTTTTTCTTTTCCTCAGGGGTAATCGTATTGACCCAGTGGTCCTAGAATATTGTAGGAGGGCTCATTGGAAAGGAAATTAAAAGTTCTAGTGCCCTTTTTAAGTGACCAAAAAAATTGGAGGGCAACTAGGCCCCCTCCCACGCTCATTTCTTTCTCAAAGTCACCCAATTAAAATTTTGAGATAGCCATTTTGTTCAGAATAGTCGAAAATCTAATAAATGTGTCTTTTACGATGACTTAATCCCCGCTAAAGTTTGACTTTAGCGGGGATAATCCCCACTTATCCCCACTTAATCTTACGCTAAAGTTTGACTCTGTCTCACAACTCTATTTTTTTTTAAACAATAAAAAACTTTTCCGTAAAGAGCGAGGCGTTGAGGAGGGGACAGCCCATTTCATATACTGAATAATTTCTGTTCTTTTTAAGTTTTAATGTCGCTCCTTACTTTCAGTTTAAAAAACTTGTTTTTTTTATTTAATTTAAAACAGAAGGAAGAAACTTACTATCGGCCGTGGAGTAGCTATGGTACTTGCAGTAGAGCATACACCTGGCTTCTCTGCAGCTGTCATGCCTGAACTATTAGACGGAAACGGCGGGTCTATAGTAGACATTATAGGTTGCGAATTCTCCCTTGTTTCAAGGTTTTGCTTAGGTTTCTCATTTCGGCTAGTCTCTACCTTTGGCATAGCTTCTTTTTCTTCGGCAATGCTCTGAGAGTTGGTGTTAACATGGGTAATATTTTGGCTCCTGTTGGACTCGTTTGAATTTTTAGGAGCTCCGTTTTCTATGTTTTTGGCTGTATCGTCCGTTTTCTCCTCTAAGAAGATTTAAAATACTGTACTAAATATTCATCAGATATAAAACTTATACGACTCTTTGTAAATAAAGTTGATCTTGATAAATCATAAAGACAACATTTACTTCCTGAGAAAAGCTTACAGTAGTTGCTCTCTATCTAGCGGAAGGCAGTTGAGTATAAATAAGAGTTTATACAGAAGTTTGATTTCCTTAAGCTTTATTTTTAATAGTTTTGCTTTTGCTTATGCTCCTGTTTCCAATTACTTCAGCGTCACGAAATACGAAAGATGTTTCCCTTGATTTACTAATTTCTTACATTTTTTATTTAAGTAGACTTGACGCAACAAAAACTAAAAAAACCCAATTGACTGATTTCTTAATTTTGGATTTAATTCTCCAATTAGGCTTAGACATTCCTTTCTATAAGGCTTATTCAGTTGAAAACTGTTCTGCGTGGATGTCTTTTTTTATATCTCTAAATTAATTTTATTGATTACTCAATTGAAACCTCTACAGTAGGGTTCTCTGATACGCTGAATATGATGGTGTGAATTTCATTAAGGTTCTATAGCTTTTAGGGGGTCTTTCCCGCTTTTTTCGAAAATCAGCCAAATTTTCTCTGGCGCGTAACTTTTGATGGGTAAGATTAAACTTGATGAAACTTATATATTTGAAATCAGAATTAAAATTTGATTCTTTTGATGTATCTATTGGTACCAAAATTCCGTTTTTTAGAGTTTCGGGTACTATTGAGCCGGGTCGCTCCTTACTTACAGTTCGTTACCTCGAACTGTTTGATATTGTGTGTTTCTTTATACTTGAGTTGCTATTTCCACTTACGGATGATTTGTAAAATATTTCTGGCTGGGAATTGGTTTAAATGTAAATAAAAAATGTATCTCATTTCAGAAGGTCAATTTCTCTTAGGGGTAAAACTAAATGGGGCTCATCAGTTCCAGGCTCGGCCATTTAAAATCAAAATTAGAGAGGAAAACTCTGAGAAACTACGGTCCATAGTCAGTAGGAACAAAAAGAAAGAGAAAAAATGTTTTACTTAGGTGTAATTTTCCTTTTTATTTCTTAAAATTTCTTTTTATTAGTATTTAATTCATTTTAATATTATTTTTATTCATTTGATATTTTTTGTTTTACTTCTTACTGGCTATTGACTTTTTTTTAAAAATATTTTCTTCTTTGTTTTTTTTTCATGGTAGAACAGTTCAGCTTTAGATCATTTATTCATCAAGATGCATTTTTATTTTTTTGGAGTGAGGGCGTAAAAATTATTTGTTGCTTGTGCCGTTTTGTTCCTGATTGAATCACATGTAATGTTTTTATTTCTTCGCTTGATTGCCTTTTTGCTATGTTTCCTCAGATAATAATATAGTGTGTCTTACATTTGTCTTATTTTATGTTTCGTTTGAATTACTATCTTGGCGTAGGAGGGATTCATAATCCTAATTTGTTATAAACCTTAGTTTCTTTTTTAACCATTATTTATTCTATTTTTTTAATTAACCTTTTTTATACAGTCGGCTTAGAAACATAACTAAAGAAAATACGTAAAAGAAGGCTAAATATTGAACATTTTAAATTCTGGAAAAGGGGAAAAGGTTATGCATAGAGAGAATATTTTCAGACCTACGGTAAAAATGATTTGTCTTAATCATAGCTATTCCCAACGGTTCTTAGATTTTAAATTTCAAAACTAGTTCAGTGTCGCAAAAAAAAAAACTGAAACACCTAGTAAAAATATACAATATTAAAAATATAAAGCACGAATTTAAGAAAAATCGCAGATTTTATCGCTTAATTGTTTTTTTTTAATAAAAATTACGATTAATTATTTTTGTCTTGTGGCTATTTTTGAAGTAGTACTCAAAGCTCAGGTGAGTTTAAGAGAATCCTTTTCGATAAGATATAAGAATAAAAAAAGGAGGCTTACTGCATGATATTTAATAATAAATAATAAATAAACCACCATTTTCCAGACAGGGTCTAATATAAGAACAATAAATTATTTTAAGGTTTTGAATTGATATGGAGAACCGTTCGAGAAGGGAGAACGATTTTAGGAGAAAACTACCTAACTTAAATAGGTGGGAAATGTGGGAGCTCCATTTAAGGTCGTTGTCCAACTGCACACCAAGCAGTTGGACCGTATTTAGATTTGGTATGCAAAGGTAATTATTGATAGGGGGCATATTTTAAAAAAAAGAAAATAACCTGAAACTGCTTTTGGGTATGCTTAAGTTTGAGTTTAACATTGACAAGATTATTCCTTACATTGTTAATTAGTGAATCGAGTGTAACATTCAAAGTTTTAGATGTTTGACAAAGGTTCAGTAATGTCAAATCATCCGCAAATTTAAAAGAGTTGTCAAAACTTGGTAAAACACTATTAAAAACTATTAAAAATGTTAAAGGACCTAACTTATTCCTTGAGGTGCTCCACAGGAAATCAAAGAAAAATCTGATGAATTCCTGTTAGAGAGGACTACACATTGCTCACGGCCAGACAAAAAACTAGCTAACATACGTAAAACAAATCTCTTGCACCTAAAGCCCTTGTATTATCTATAACTGTCTGATGATCCAAATTGTCGAAGGCTTAGCTAATATCAGCAAAAACAATCTCAACATTGGAACTATTCAACTCAAGATGTTTGAAAATAGTGTCAAGTATATAAATTAAGCAATGCCTGGTGCTATGATTCGGCCTAAAGCCAAACTGATTTGGGTTGATTTTATCATGGTTCAAACATCAGATAATAAAAAATCCGAGGTTCACATAAGCCCATAAACTTAAGCTTAGCAGATACAAATACCTTTTAAAATTCAAACTCAAAACGACCAGAAATTACTATTAAAGAATAAATGAAACCTTAGACGAACAGAAATTAAATAAACAATTATAGCAAAAACATACAACCAGTAATAATGCAATTGAATAAATAGATCCCAAAGCGAGTAATGCTTAGATTGAATATGATTATCAAGCTTAAAGCGAAAAAAAATATTCCCAGTATGTTCGAGGGCTAAAGGTAGATTGTAGAGAGGTTGTCTAAAATACAATACTTTTATTCATTTAACATATAATAATAATCAGATATATCCTCCCTACTGGGAGTATATATCCATGCCTGAACTAGTAGACGGAAACGGCGGGTTCATTATGGGTTGGTTCATGATTGGTTGGTACACATTCTTGTAGCATATTCTGCAATATACCACCCCCTCGTGGCTTTCAAAATCCTTACTTAAAATAGTCGTAGATGCCTTTATTCTCCCTTTATAGGGGAGATAAACTCTGGTCCTAAGGTAATTAAACTTTGGTAGCGTGCCTTAGGCTATGACCGAACTACTGAGGCGTACCGACCTGGTATGCTCGAGGGCTAAAGGTAGATTGTAGAGAGGTTGTCTAAAATACAATACTTTTTTTCATTTAACATATAATAATAATCAGATATATACTCCCTACTGGGACCGGCTGTCCCAAGTAGACCACAAGTCTCAAAAACTACAATGATATATAATAAGATACAGACACTTACAATGATCCGACAAAATCCAAGGTATTTCTAATGAGAAAATAAACGGGCAGAGGTTCACCCGGCAAGTCAAAAGGTCTGCCCCAGTCTCAAAAATCGGGGTATATATATGAGAAACTAACCACGTCCTTCTGGTACATTGACGCATTTAGCCAGGAAATTGGTTATTGAGCAAGTTCCCTTCAAGCCCACACCTTTCACGATTTGTATCCTTATCTTAAAAAGTGGTATTTTGAAACTTCGTTTTTGCGTCTTAATATATTTTTACTCAATTAATAATTAACTAAATTAGAAATCTTTACCACAGGTTGGTACACATTCTTGTAGCATATTCTGCAATATAGCATATTCTGCAAAACGGCGGGTTCATTATGGGTTGGTTCATGATTGGTTGGTACACATTCTTGTAGCATATTCTGCAATATACCACCCCCTCGTGGCTTTCAAAATCCTTACTGAAAATAGTCGTAGATGCCTTTATTCTCCCTTTATAGGGGAGATAAACTCTGGCCCTAAGGTAATTAAACTCTGGCCCTAAGGTAATTTTTATTGGATGCAACTTGGGAAAAGAGTGGAAAGGGTGGGGGCTTGCTGTCCTGCTTGTTTGACTTAGAGGTAAAGTTATTTCAATATGATTTATATGTAGCAGTGCAATTTGTAACGCAATATTTGAATTTGAAAACGATGCTGGGAAAGAAATTTTTAGATTAAACTATATTCTTCTATTCTATTTAATCACTTTTGGCTCTTAAAAAGAGAGTTAGTAATTTCAATTTATATCAAATTAGCCCCATTCAAAGTTTAAATGACAACCCCTTCCAAACAAACCATATATGCCCCTGGGGGCGTAACTTTCAATGCTTGCCCCCGGCCCGTTAAAGGTCTTGTAAACCCCAAAGATTCTCTTATTTGATCTCTCGACTATTTTAAACAAAATAATTATCTTTAAGTTTATATGGGATGCATTGGGGAAGAGAGGGCGTTGGTGATAGAGGACTTGTTGCCTCTGATCAGTTTTGACTCTTAAAAAGGGCACATACAATCGAGTAGTCCCCCTGCGAAGCTTATATAATCACCTTTTCCATATGAAGTGCTTCTAAAAAAAAAACACTGAAATCTTTGCTATATATGATAATACTCGTAGGCTAAAAATAAGTAAAATTCATCACTTTGCTCCTAAATTCGTACCTAATACATCAAGACTTCAAATTCCTTGGATCCAAGCTTTGAAATGGTAAATTTTTTATTGGCAGCTTAAACAGTTGGAACTAGTATTGGCCTAAAATTAACCCTAAAGCCTATGTCAAAATGGACTGAAGTGACTAGAAATTATTCGGTTTTGCTGAACTCTAGATACAAGCAGTACTGTGTTTTGAAAAGGCTTTGAAGAGGTGATGGACTCTCGCTTTTTCAGAGTAGCTTCGGCTAGTTTCAAGTTGGACTTGATTCTTTATGTTACTCAGTATTAAACTTCAAATATTACCAACTAAGGGCTGGAAAGTTTTATCATACTATTCCAATTATTTTTCATTCGATAATAATCAGCATAGAAAGAAGTGTGGCGTTAAGACTGCGCCATGTGTGGCGTTATATTTTTGTGGCACAAGTGGCGATAAGGGCCGCACCAATTGTAATGGGGGAGAGAATAAAATGTTTGACCGCGCCACTCCCTATGGGAGAAATAAAAATGGGTTAACTAATAAATTTGTTTTTTCCTTGTGAGGTGACCAATTGGGTCGGGGGCCCATCAATCCAGGCGTGTAATCATTCTTCGTGAAATTATCAGATTCCTCGAGAGCGTACCAATGGAGAACATTCGAACTAGTTATCTACTCTGGGATGCTAGATACAGGCATGTAAAATAAAACAACATAAATAGAAAGGTAACAGATTTATTAGACTTACATATTTAGTTGTACAGCATTGAACTTCAGTAATGCAAACAGATAGACTTCTTAGTAATAATAGCTGATCTCTAATGACAAAAATCTAATGATAAAAATCAACGAAAAGTACTCCTTCACTACCTTATAACATGAGTTCTGATTCTGAGCAATAATCGCTATTTTCCAATTGGCCCATCTCCTCACGGAAGGCCCATCACTTTATTCTTATGCTGACGAAATTAAATTAATATGCTGCTAAAATACCCAATTGTTTTTCCGCGATATTCTCATCATTAAACATACACAGTCTTGAGAGTACTTCTAAACACTACTAAACTAATTTTTAAACAATGTCCCACTTGGTTTTTCAAAAATACTTCAGCTAGATTCCAATCCTGTTAATAAGTTTGGTATATGCAAAACCCCGCAGTTTTTCGCCTTTGACATCTGTCAATAGTGTCTGGAATGTTCAAGAGCCTTTTGTTTTGTTGAACAAAAGTTTTACAAAGTACCATGGAGTACTTCCGAATTAATCATCTCTTGCTTTGAGCTTTTTAAAGAGATATTCGGCTGACAAATAAATGAGTGTTTGAAACGGAATTTCAAACTTAATTAAGGGAGCTTGATTTACGTCGGAAATGTATTTTGAACAAAATAAATTTTTCATATTTTAAAGTATACATTATACACGGTACATATTACCCGTCCCATTTTTTATTTACGTCCCCTCATTAGGCTGTGCTCGCCCTTAGGGATTTGAAGTCTTTTGGAATTGGTTTACTATTTATCCTGAACAATTATCAATTGATATAGTAACATTATAAGTCTATTTAAGCCTAGTCAGATATGCTTATAATTCCTTCTGTGATACTTTTCTTATTTTGTTACATATAGTCTCCTAAGGTTCCTCTACTGGACTATGATAGCTACTTACACCGAGGTTTTTTTTTGTTCTTTCTACATCTAACACTGATAATTCCTATATATCCAACAATGTTTGGTAAGGTTGGGCTTATTCTAATATTACTAAAAAAAATTTTTTTTTCAAAATTATCTTTTATAATATTTTTTTTCTTAAGCTAGCTACGGAATAAATATGTTTCATGTTTTACGATAAATTAAACGAATAATATGAAAAAACCACACATAATGCTACCTGAACATCTAGCAATACATACCTTAATGATTAAACACAATATTATGTTTAACGTTTTCACTGTTAATAAAAACACTTTCACTTGTATTGTTTTTTTTATGTAATTTTAATAATCCATTATCAAAATTGTTAGAAAGTCACAATTAATGAAACGTGATATGATTTCACACCTATTTTACCACTATACGTGTCCTTTAGTATACTTGCTTTTTCTGCTGCAAATCATGGTCCTTCACTAGTATCGTCTTGTTGAAACAAAATTTTAAAATACTTCATATATAGTTTTTTCACAGGTTAGTTTGAGTATGGTTATTTTCATCTTGGACGAAGTGACTTCTCTAATTATCAAACTGGAAATGATGCTGTTGGTTAAAGGTTTGTTGAATTTCGCCATTAGTGTTCGTTCTCACCTGTTGTTTTTGAGTAGTTCGTAGGGTGCTTTACTGTTAAGGTTTTTGAGCACTGGGATTGCGTTGCTGACAGAGGGGTTGACTATTTCATAGCATTTCATTCTTGGGTTATCTTTAATCACATAGAGAATGTATTTCTCGTATAAAATTGTACCTTCGCGCACTTAGGGGTTATAGTTTATGAAATTGTTCGTGCATGGCTTGTACCCATTAGAAATGATGTTTGAATTTGGAATGAGTCAACATCAAACTTTATTAACTCCTTCATCATATTGTTTATAACTTTTAAGAAGAGTACATTGTCACTCAGGGGTTATTCATTGGGATTATTTTGATTTCTATAATTCAACGGTTAGTTTTCAAGTCCATATTTTAAAATTTATCTCGTAATATTTACGGTAATATTTCTATTGACTCTGTGGTCTCGTAATGGAGAAATGGTCAAGTGGATTTAATTTGCGAATCTTTGACAAGTAAAAATCTACCGACTTGGGTTCATCAACACGCTAAACAGATTTAATTGGGTTCATTAGTCTTATTGTCAAGGATGATGTATTCTCACATCTTATGCAAGATAATGGGATTCTCAGGATTGTTATGTTTATAGTTCGATAAAGCACTGGATACTAAGATTTGTTACCTGATACAAAATATGATTTGTGATCGAGGAAAATTATTCTTTGTCAAACAATCATCGTTTCCTTGATCAAAGGGTATCCGTAATTTCCATATGCGAAGTTGGGACGAGAGTTTCTTGGGAGTTATGGTGAGTACTCTTCGTTGGTCGAGATGTGATGAAAATAGGTGCTACTGGGCTATATTTGCACTGGTCTCTTCATTGTCCTGGATAGTTTCTGATATGCCGTTCCAATTCCTGGAATAAAATAACTCGGCAGAATCACACGTTCTTTAAAATGAATTTCATGATACAAATAGGTCATGTATCGATTGGGTACATTTTACTCTATAAGACAATTTAAATGCACTGACATTATTATATACACATATTGATTTTTAACGAAACGACATTATTGTTATGTTGGTGGAAACTTATATGAAGTTTCCCTTCGGACTTCTAACATAGAGATTTCTTCTAAGTTATTATAATATAATGATGATATAAGAGATTAATTCTTACAAAGTGAGGTTTCTTATCATACTCTCTAGCATACACTATTAAATACAATTTATTTAAATTTCTCTTAACACCTAATTACTTTTACATAGATTTAAAATAATCATTTAAACATGTTTTACGATTAACAATTAAATTTTAATTATATTTTAAAAAAATTTTAATGGCCTAATTTTTACACGAATATCCGTGCTTTTTAATAAACGTTTGTTGACGCTTAATCGCCACCGGTTGTACCTTACACGACACTACATTTAGGGAACCAGACATAGTAATGACGAGAGGAGACCTCTATACCCACTCGTTCTCTAATGTCTTCCCTATTTCTTGGCCTAGGAACTTTCATGGAAGTCCAGGTTCAATTTTTGCATTTCAGCCGTTTCCCTGCGTGCTTACTTTCTTTATTGTCTTCTTAGTCTTAAAATTCTTCCATAATTAAAGGTTAGTAGGTTTCGCATTGTCAGGGAAATCGCGAATGCGTAGCATACGGTAAGTAGTATGTTCAACCAAAAATTGATTGAGAATAATCCGCATCTCTCATCTACGTACGTTAATCTCTGGTCTTCATTAGTGAATAGGGGGATCTGGGAGTCTAATACTTCTCTTATTTTTGTAAGTGGCAACGTTCCTTTATTCTTTTTTATTTTGGACCGGATTGAGGTTTTTATTTCCTTGCTCTCTATATCGGGAATAGTACACGACAGGTTGATTGCCTTAAAATTGATTATTTTATGACTTATTCTATTCGTACTCCGGGTTATTAACGGCGTTTGAACTGTTGATTCTGTAGTTACAAGTCGATATCCTTGTTTTATGGTTATCGTACCCACATCTTGTAATAGTAAGTCGATCCTGTAACTTGGATAAATTTTTTTTGTATTATTGTGGCAAGATAAAGTTCCAATGGTTTCTCTCTGAACAGAAAACAACCAAAGGTAATTTCTAAGGTGTCTGAATATCTCTCGTTTATTACTTCTTATTAAGGCTTCGCACGAATTGGGTCTTTCTTCCTGTTGTGTGTCTTTTAAGAATATATCCAATATACAATACCTGGACTTGACAGTGTAAATAGGTAACGTAAGTTGGTAAACTAGGTTTTTGAATGATACACACTCTTTTAGGTCTTGTGGGTTTGCTAGCACATATTTTCGTCTATCTTGATCAACAAATAAATATTCTGCTTCAGGTGTAATAGTCATAGATAAATTCCTTTTATTTATATTATCGGGGAAGGTCAAGATTTTGTACAAGTCATCTATGGATTATTGGTTTATCAATGGAATTGTCACTATTGCGAACAATTGTTCATTTATTTCCGTGATGTGTACGTTTAGCTTTGTATAATAAAGGAATAAATTTAACACTTCTGGTTATAAGGGTAAATGTAAACCAAACGTTAGGTGTGTTTTTATTTAATCTAAAATGCTTTTTAAGTTGGAAGGGTCTACCAGGTCGTTTGACAAAGTTCCTCCCGTGAGGGCAAACAATGCGAACTCGAACTTGCTAACATCTGTCGCTAGATTTAGTAATGACATGGTGATTATATCAAGTGATACCATGGTGAGGCTCGCGTCTGTCACCACACGATCCACTTCATTCCTTAAGTAATTCATTACATTTACAGTTTTTGAGATTTTCTTGGACATAATTTCGACTTTATCTCTTTGGTAGTTAGCTATGCTTGCTTGTATTTTCTGGACGTGTAACGTTATGTTCATGGTATTATTTAACTTTTTCACATTGTCCCTTAGGATATTCAGGTTTTCCTCCGTTATTAAACAAAAAAGGCGGGAGGCGAGTTCTCCGACGATGGGAATTAGGCGTGTAGACTTGCTGTATTTACTTCTTCAAAAAAACAACTCAAAGGTTCTCGTGGTACTTTGTTTTAATTTTTGTATTTCCGCATTAAATAGTTCAAATAAGGCTTGTAATCTTTGTCTATATAATATTAAGAAGGCTTTGTGAGTTGACACTTTTTGGGCGTTTTTCTCGCTTAGATCAGGTAATAGTTCAATATCTTCTTTTGTTGTCTCGTCGGCCATTGCTAATCTAGCACAAGGGCGTTTAACGTCTATTATCCAACATTTCTTATGTACGTCCTCATCTTCTTCCTCTTTCTTATAATTATTTTTCTTTTCTTCTGGTTTAACTGCTTGTACTTTTATCGTTTGTGTGTTGGTATGTCTTACTGGGATTCTTGCTCTTAGGCCTTGAGTAAATACGCCAATCGGCTGGGTGCGCGTTAACGTGGGCCCTGTTGACCAAGTCCATTTTGTAATTATCGTTGGTTTTAGATAAGTCAGCATGGTCAAATTTTTAGGTGATTCTTTACTAAGTGCGCTCATTTCTGGGACTGTGTTCGTCATAGTTTCTGACATTGAAGATTGTAATTCTCTTACTGGGGTCTCATAAATAGGCGTGGTTGTTTTTGTGTCTTTTTCTTTCCTTTCTGTGGGGTTTCTATCCTTATTATATTGTTGTGTATTTGAAAATTTCAAATACTTTAGAATAATAATTTTTCTGTAGTCTTTATCCTTTGCGAATTAGGATAATATTTGCTTCGTAACATTTTTCTCAGCATGATTTTGCCATAATTCTTTGAGGAAAGTCCATAGGCTCGGTAGTTCATTTAGCATCGCGTAATTCCCATCGTAAAGTTTTTCTTCCCTTGGAGTCAATCGTTTGGGCTTTTCTATAGGTTTCATTGCGGTAAAATCTCTTGAAAAGCGTTCAACATTATTCGCTGACCTTTTCTTTCTGTTTCCTTTGGTACCGGGTCCTAGTGCCCTTTTTCTTTCCTTCTTTTTCTTGTCAAAGCTATTTTTTTATGAATTTTGATTTTAGTTCTGGGATAACTGGGACGTGGAACTCTTTGTTGTCCTTACTTTGCATCATCTTACTGGTCTGCAATCCTTTATCCGACCTTAGGAATTGAAATATCGATTCTTTGAGTTCATTCGTATTTTTCTCCAGTCTCGTTACTTGTTGAAACAAGGTTTCAAAGGGCTTGGGATCCAATTTCATGAAGATTTTCATGCGTTATGGCTGGCTAGGAGTGAATTTTCATGCTTAAATATTACTCAATGTTTTACAATATCTTGGGCTGCTGCTTGAACAACGAGGATTATGATGATGTTCTTAAGCCTCATCTTTTTGCTTGTTTCTAAAATTAATCTTTTATTAATTTTACCTATTTTTGGGAAATTTATTTAAGAATTTAGGTGTTTTAACCTTTAACTTGGGTTATCTTGTCATAATAATTTATATTATTTTAAATTTTTTATTCTTTGGCAAAAAAAAACTGATTTATAAGTGTATTACATACTTTTTGCTTATAAAAAATATTTAAGGATTTGAATGGTTATTGAAATTCTAGCTTTACTCTATTTATTATATGCAGTTATGACTGGTTGAGATATACTTTAAAGGTTTAGTTAATGAGTGCCGAACAACGTATTTTTTTGTATTATATTTAGTAAGCAACACATAAATAAGTAAGCAAGTAACATATTTATAAATACACTGGTAACCTATTTTTATTATCAATCTTTTAATAACATTCTTGTTGTTATTACAACCAGAATTATTAGGTTCTGCACTAATGCAAAAATGATTCTCTTACATGAGAGCATTGAGGTAAGTGTATGGTTTGACTTAGCATAGAATATACACTGGTTCATCGAGTCACTTGATTTTATACTTTCAAGAGAGAAAATTTTAAAAACAGGGGGGTTTACGATATGTCTTATCGTAAGGACACCTTATTCCTATTTGTATATGTGAGTCCTTCCATGTTCATCTATATTCAATTTCAAGAGTGCCCTATCTTTCGGTAGTTTTTTGCGTGTTTCTAATCATGATAGCATGGTATTGAGGCGATGAACTTCCCATGATAACACATTTGTGCTTAGGAATTACAATTCAAATACTATGTTGTTTTCATTATTTTCATCTGTGTCCATGTGCGTTAGATCAACGTATTCGATATACTTTTCTTTTGCATATTCTTACGAATTACTTTACGACGTTGTTCGGCTAGGGAAAGGGGATTATTTATAACTTTTACTACTCTAAAAATTAATTGTATATATGACGCATTACAACATTTTGTTCACGTACAGTAATATCAAAATTTAGAAATGCTTTGGATCCAAAATTTTTATCTTCTTTAAAAACGTTTAGCGCGATTTTTTTTATGTCGTTAGAATATAGCACGGTAACTTACAATGTATTGGATTTTATTTCGGGGTTTATGCCGTCAAAATTCCAGCATTTTTTATACAAACTTGTGAGAAATTTTCCTCCATTCAGTAGGTTATACCCTCGGTCGAGTAGTAAGGTTAGAAATTTAAGGGGCCATATTGTAGCAATACCATTTTCATCTTGGGTTGGCCATAGATTTTATGCTATAAAATCAGCTAGTAGGGGATATTTTGACATTGGGATTTTATGTAAGAGAGTTCTAAATGTCATGTTAGCCGGCAGTCTGGTTCTTTCTACTGTTGTGGGCCTTACCCGTGTAGTTAAGTTATAATATACTAAACTTGCCATTATTCTTGAGATTACTCTATCTTCTAGGGGATTTCTAGGTGACTTTAGGAGGAAATGTAACGTAACAAAGTCTAGCTCTTCTACTACTCTTATTAATAAATAGTCGCTCAATAATTTATTTACGTTATTCACACTATGACATTTTTTATACGCGAAACGTTGTGGACAATTATGATGTAATGTTACTGACACTAAATGTGGTTCATTTAACTGTGGACAACTAGGAATTTTCTTCTTGTTATTAATAAATTGATTATCTACCTAAGGGGTTAGTAACATTCCATGCGGGTTATCCCCTTCTGATCTTTTGTCGGTTTTTTGTTTGTTTCGTTTTATATTGGTTCAGTGAAGATTGTACGCGTGAGCAGTAGTCAGAAGTCAGCATATATCTAGAAATTTTTGATTTTAGTTTTATCGAATTATAAATTGTGGGTGAAGCTACGACAACTAGTTACATTGAGGTTTCTCTGATGATTATACTTATTGTGTTTTTTTTTGTTAGATTTATAGTTTAGAATCTTCTTTTAATTTTCTTGTCATTCTCTTTATATGCGTCTTTTTTTCTTTGGTGTGTTTTCATACGTTTCAGAAATAATTTACTACCTAGGGATTTGTATTCCTCAGATTCAGGATCAAATAAAAATTGTTTATAGTATTGAATATCTGATAGGGGATGACGTAAACCTTCATACTTAACACATTGAGGATTTTTTTCTAAATTATAACAACTTTTTGGAGCTCTACATTTATCAAGAAGTAAGAGGTCTGTTTGAGTAGGTCCCTTAGAATATAAATATTTAATATTAAGATTCTTTCGTAAACGTCTTATTAATAACTGCAAAGCACCAAGTTGTTTTGCGCTTCTCCTCCTATATTTTGTTTTAACTTCCCCTCTAGCTGGGCGATATTTAGGGGTATTCGCGAGTGCTAATCCATACTTATAAGTGTGGGGTGCATACCCTTTAAGGTTGTAGGTTCAATCCCATTCATTCGCATATATCTGATTTCCTTGTTTGTCCACGACTACCATAGCTGCCGAATATATTATATTCTCCTTTGCATTCATTATTGTTATACATTCAGTATCTATTATCACTTTACGGATAGTCTTTGATTCCGTTGACATGATCTGAAAATTTTCAGTCCATAATTAGACACTTTTATTCTGGTAATTTCTTGTTTTGGATAATACCAATCTCTATTAGTAAATGGGTCGATTTTTTCATAGAAAATCCGAGGACGAGAACGCCCCCAACAAACCAAACGCTGCTTGTGGCCGAGCTCCTCTCAGACTTCCCACAAAACGTGGTCCGTCTATTTAGGTTTGATTACACAATTTAAGACTGGGTAGGGGATGGTTTCCGTGGATCATTTTGTAGAAATATAGCTGAACTCTACGGAGGAGTACAGTAACCGTTTCTACCACGTACTGAATAAAACACCGTCCGTGGAGGCGATGGAACACCAATTCCCGTGGTGTAAAATCCATATTAATATCAACAAAGGGGTATAGTTGAGGGGTGTTTACGCATTCATTCACTGTTGTGGGGGTATAGTTGTTTCTGGTAAGGCACCTACCCCGTAGGCCGAGGTTACCAAACAGGAACAAAAAACACAATTTTTAGCCAACGGCCCACCACCAGCGTCCCAAATTTGGCCTTTCTACCAGATCACCAACGTTTTGGCACCACTCTTATTATTTTATATTCACTGATATTGATTTGGTTAATTTTGAATTTATTTTGGTGGCTTACAAGTTGATTTTCATAAAGAATTTAAATCCGCTTCCATCTACTAATAAGAGAGGAATACCAGTCGATGGTTGTGGATATAACCTCCCTACGGTACGAATATTCGACTCAACATTAGTTAGGGATATTTCCATCTGTCAGGTTTTTTAATCGTTCTGCCTGACTGTGTCATTACTTTTTCTTCTTTTTCTTGCGGTTTTTTTCTTTTTAGGTTTAGCTAGTTATATGAGGTCAAATTTTTTTTATTGTTTTTTCAAAAAATATTGCACGGTTAATTATTTTTACTTCTAGTGTGTGGCTGCGGAAGTTGGTTTTTATTTCCCTATTTCTTTAACTAACATATGGTCTGAGTCACCGTCGGACTCTTCAGAACTATATTACGATGATTCCACATTAGAACTTTTAGAGGTGGCGCTTCGGGTCCTGGAGGTATCATCTGCCCTTCCTTCGTAAATTTCTACTCCTCTGGAAGTAGAGGGTTTATTCTCTAAGTCTTCGCTTTCCGTTTTCAACTCGGGAGACTTGAAAGACTCTTGAGAACTCTGAGAGGAATCAAAAGTCTTTGTGGGGTTTCTCCATTGTTTAAATGCCATGTCTTCAGGGGGATGGGGCATTTTTGCACTAGTGTTTCCCACCATGAAGTCCATTGTTTGGGTTCGACTTTTGAAATGTTTATATGATGATACTGTTATTCCCGGGCGTCCTTGGGTGTGCGAGTCCAAGGCACTGTACTTTGCCTAGTTTTTATGGGGAAATTTATTAAATCCATAGCTTCTCGCAGATTTGTTCTAATTGAATCTTTAGGAGGAGTTTTCTTTACAATAATAACCGAAGTTTCAGAAGCTCTGTTCAAGTACCCCTGTAGTGACAGGGGTCTCTCTATTGGTGTTGCGGGGGAAACCATATCGTCTGGAAATCTTTTGTGGCGATAAGGGGTCGAAATTCTATCAGGGAAAAATTGTGTTTTAGGAGATATCGTAAAATCTACTTCTCTTGCACTCGAGATATCGTATAATCTAGTTCTCCTGCACTCTCCGAAGATGAACTTTTTGGGCTTTTTGGTGTTTTTATTCTCACGGGTACTAGGGATTTTCTTTTGGGGATAACTAGGTTTCTCATAGCCAGGAATTCTTCGAAGTTTTCCTCATCACTCTCATTTTCGAAATAATCTTGCTTGAAATTAAAGGATTTTAGCTCTGCAAATCTTGACTTAAGAGGCTCATCTTCTGCGTCTGATAACTCAGTAGATGAGGAACGCGATACCCATTTTTCCGGGAATTTGGCTTTTTTTATTCGGCTAACATGTGCCTTATAGGTTCTTCCATTATTAGGGCTCACCATTTTAAATTTAAAATTGTTATCATAGTTTTCGACCAATCTGTACGGTCCGCAAAATTTAGTGTAAAGTTTCTTGCCTTCTGTCTTTGCTTCATTTTTTAGGTAGACGCAGTTTCCTATCTTAAAATCTACTTTTCCTATGAATCTGGGTAGGTTTCTTACATCTTCACTTATTTTACATATTTCCAACTCTTGTCTTACTATTTTACACGTTTTTCTTTTTCTATTTTTGAATTTTTGTTTATAATTTTCTGCGTTATTCTAATATTGCCGGGACTTTATAATTTCATCATATGGGATTCTAAAATCGCGACCAAAAAGTAAGTAAAAAAGATTTTCTTTGGTTGCTTCTGAATAGGCAGTGTTGATTATATTAGTTAAATAGGGTAAGAATTGGTCCCAATCGTTCCTGTTCTCTTTTGTATAAATACTTAGTACATTCGAAAATATTTTATGCCTATTCTCTATTTTTCCATTAGCTTGTGGATGATAAAGAGATGTTACTAATTTTTCTATGTTGGGAAGACTCATTAGGTCTTTTGTTACTTTTGAAACAAAATTACTTCCGTTGTCACTTATGACCTTGTGTAGGATGCCAAATTTTAAAAATAATTTTGCTAACGCATTACTCGTGGAATAAGCGCCTTGATTTTTTAAAGCTTTTGCAAAAGCAAACCCAGAAAACTGATCTATGACTGACATTACACAAGTGTGGCCTCTGTTAGAAATAGGCAGACCTCCACTGGTTTCATATAAATCAAAAGAGACAATCTCGAAGGGGAGTCTTGCTATTGGAATTCTTCCCATTGGAGCATTAGGGTAAGCTTGCGAATTTTTCCTTAAGTCACACGCTTCGCATGTACTGACAAATTCTATGTTTTGTTAATGCCCATGGCACATAAAAATATTGCTTAAATTTAGGAAATTTTTCATTATCCCTAGGTGTCCACCAATGTTTAAATGAAAATATTCAAAAGCATGTGTTTCTAAGTTTTGGAGTAACATAGGTATAAATTAAATGTTGTATCTATTTCAATCAGCAGTCACGATTCTGCATAACATTGCTTTATCAAAATCATTGTAAAGTTATCTATTTCTTGCCTAAGAGTTTTGGGTCTATATGATAACATATTATCATTCACAAAATAATTAATTAGTGCTAAAAACATCTCATCTTTTTTTTATTTCTTTTTATATTTTCTAAGGAGAGGGGACAATAATTAACCTTATTTTCTTTTATTGGGTCCTTAGCTTTGTTTTTCTTACATTTAATCTTATTCTTAATAGTATTGACTTCATTCTGTTTGTCTTCTGACGACCTATTTTCCCGAAAACTGCTCAAAAATCACAAGCTGCATTTTATTTGCATTTTAAATATTCAAATTTATAATCTAGATCTTGGATTTCTATAATCCATCTAACTAGAATTCCCGTGGGGTTTTTGAATGTGCGCCAGTACTGCAAGCTTTTATGGTCTGAACGTAGTATGAGTTTTCTACCAATCAAATAGTGTCTAAATTTATCCAAGTGGTGGATTATAGATAATAATTCCAAATGTTTGGCAGAACAGTTACTTTTACCTTTTGATAAGCTTTTGCTTGAATAACATATAACTTTTTTTATTGATTTTTGTTTACCCGTATCCTCCAGAGGACTATGTTTTTCTACCGGAAGTATTTGTGAAAGTATATCGCCGATGCCCTTTGACCTGGTGTTAGGTACAACCACAAATTTTCCGTTTTCGAAATCGGGAAGTGATAATATTAGTTCAGAAGTGAGCGCCTTTTTGAGACGGTCTAGGGAAGTTTGAGCTTCCTGGGACCAGGTAACATTTTGGGAGTTCCCTTTAGTTAATTCCGTGAGTGGTTTCGCAATATGGGCGCTATTTCGCACAAATTTTCTAAAGTAGCCAGTAAGGCCTAAAATTCCTCTTAATTCTTTCATAGTTCTAGGGGGTTTGAGGTTCTCAACACATTTTATTTTATCTGGGTCTGGGGATATCTCTCCTTGCGTCACTACTACTCCTAAAAATTTAATTTTCGGTTGACACAAATTTACTTTTTCAGGCCTGCATTTTAAATTGCCTTGTCTGAATTTCTCGAATACCTTGGCTAGTGTTGCTAAGTGTTGTTCAGCGTCTTCACTTACACATATCATATCATTGACAAAACGAATAATATTCTTTAATCCTCTCAATAAATGCAATAAAGGTCTACAGAGCACGCTTGAACGTGCCTTAAGACAAAAAGGCACACTTAAGTTTTCGTAGGAACCATATTTCGTCGCTCAAAACGAAGTTTTATGGACGTTTTTTTTGGCTATTTTCACCTAGTGGTAGCCTTGAGTAAGATCCAAAGAATTAAAAATTTTGTTCTTGCTTGGAATAGAGTTAAGAATATCGTCTATTCTTGACAAGGAAAATTTATCCATCACTATTTGCTTATTAAGAGCTCTATGATCTGCTACGAGCCTCAGGTCACCATTCTTTTTGGGACTAAGATCACTGGTGCGGAATACGAACTTATACTGGGGCGTATAATCTCATTCTTTTCTAATTCATGTATATGATTTTTTAGTTATTCTTTGTGCTTATACGGTATATGATATTGTTATTTCGTAACGGGGTTACCAGTTGTCAAAATTGAATTTTCATAAAACGGGATAATTACTATGTAATTTTAAGATGCGGAAAATACATATTTAAAAGTACACAAAAATTAAAATAATTTATTTTTTAGTTACGAGTTATTAATAAGATTCATATTAAACTTGTTTAAAAATTGCGTTTTGTTTAGGTGTTATTTGTTAATTGAGGTTTTAATGTCGTTAACTAGGTTCCTTTTGTAATTTTTCCAATTATTTGAGTCATTTTCCCAGATAATCTGGATTTGAAGTAAACATTTTCACTTTTTTATTGTAATAGTGTCATTTTCATGTCTATTCTTCACCCAAATGATACCTTCTCCGTTGTCATAAGATATAATTTGTTTTTCACATAGAAGATTTTCATGAATTTCGTTTGAATGGATGGCAAACCATATTTCGGATTTGCTATCCACCGGTTCAATCATTTGTTATATTTGAATCCTTTGCATTGTCCTGGGAGGAATTTTTGTTTTCCGTATAGCGAATCCATAATACTTTTCTTTATTTTTATTGTCTATTAGGCTTAGACTGGCGCTATCCGACAATAAAATTGGCTGCGCCTGAACTGCATTGGGGTTCCCTACTTTTTTCCACAATTCCACTATCTCCTTGATTTCTTTTGACCTATACTGTCGCATATCTCCTATTTTTATTTTTGCAGATTCAATCCACTTATTATCTAAATTTACTTCACTTTTCCGATATCGCTCGGAATAAGAAAAGGGATTTCTTGTAATACCACGTCCTCTTTGTAGTAAGACATGAGGTTCGAAAGATTTTGACCTTGTACCGCCTGAACTTTTATTTATTGTTACATTATCTTCGCTACTTCGGTTATCATTACCTAGGGTAGAGCTTCCTTTCCCTGGCTCAGCTGGGTGGATTAGCCTTTCATTCGTTACGTCTAACAATATTTTATTTGATCTTAAAAAATTTGCGACTATTATGGCTTCGCACGGAAAATTGTTGCATATTATAAAATTTGTCGGGAAAATTCTGTTATCCCTTTTTACGTCAAGGCGAATTGAACCTTTTGCGTCCAATTTGTGCCCCGTTACACTAGTTAAATTTTGATTATTTACATTTTTCCGTCGCTTGATATGCGGAGGCAACATATTTAATATTCCTGAGTTTATAATTTTAACTGTTGCGCCACTTTCAGCTAAAGCTTTAAAGTAGACATTTGCCACACAAAAATCATTAAATATGGGTAACTTATTATTATTATCACTTAAGGACTGTACTACTACGGGTTTGGACCTAACGCGTTTCCCTGGGAATTTATTTCATATATAGGTGCTTGCGACGGAGGTTCCGATACGTGAGGTTCCATAGGCGCATCTAATTGATTCACATTTGTCCTCCTTTGCCACGTATTAGTGCAATAATTTGTATTTCTGGCGTTAGTGCCGGCTGTTGGTGCTGGCTGCAAGTGCCGTCGGCTCGAGAAATTTTCATTTCCTGTGGGCCAGTTAGCTATTTGCCGTCGGTTTGAAAATTTTGCGTGTCCCGTCGGCCGATATTTATTTTGTCTATTGGGGGGAGAGTTACACGAGTTATGTGGGTATACATTATGAAGTACCGGTGGGCGGATTTGAGGGTATTGTGGGAATATTGCGTCCTGAGTGTACCCTTGTGCGCCCCTGTTGCTAAAATTTGTTCTCCCGAACAAATGGTTTCCATAATGTCGTGTATTTCTGGTGGTGTCGCCACTAAATGATGCTGTCATTCTATTTCTAAAACGACATTATATTTTAATGAACAA
>NC_142806.1:985216-1031794 GCF_049724085.1 Artemia sp. Qi Xiang Cuo | reverse complement strand
TTTTTAATATAAGCTTCGTCAAAACAAGTCGATTAACTTTGTAATAAATGGCGGATTTTATCATCCTGGAAAAAAATAAAATTGCTAATTATTACACAGCTGAAGAACATGAAAAACAATTTGAAACAAGAAAACATTCATTGTCTAATATAATGTTTAGAGTTGCTCCAATTTTCCTCATCTGTCTTTGCTTTGTGAATGTAATTTTAAATTTTACTTTTATCTTAGTTTAGCCAAAAAATCAGGCAAAGCAGCAAACTCGGGGAAAATTACTACAACACCGTGTATTAAGATGTTGGTCATGCAGAAGACTCAATCGACAACACGCTTTGATAATATTTTGTCTTTCTGTTTATTTAACTTCAGGTCCTTTATTGGTGCTTTGGTACTTGGTACTGATAGTGGGAGACGATACATCTCTTATTGGCTATCCTAGGCCTAGTTTTTGGAGCTTGTCTCCCCATGGGTCTATCACAAGTATATACATGTATATTTTAATTTACAGATTATGATAGTCTTCATGGCAATTTCTGCGGCTTCCATCAATATCGCAACATCCTTCAGTTGAATCATAACTCTCTCTTTAAGTCTTGCTCTTGCTTATAGATGATTTTATTTCTTGGTAAAAAGGATTTCTGAGGAAATTTGGGGTCCCGTCGAAACAATTAGAGGCTCCAAATATCTGAATACATCAACGGCAGTATCTCTTATTGCTGGACCTTGTTCTGCCAGTGAGTCATTTTCTTCTTTTTCTAAGTAATTAAATTTTGAAAATTCTATGTGCTGAAAATTTCCAACCTAATTTGGCAGCAAAATTTAGCTGAGATTTTTTCAATTGTATGATAAAATTGTACAATTTGGCTGAAGGGTCACGACACGAGTATAAAAATTCATTTGAGGTTTGAGCTGCACTATACTAAAAACATACCTGTTGTTCGAACGTCTGTGTGTGTTTATTATAGAAATGCAGCTTGGTCTTCATTGTTGTTTATATTTAATAATATCTTTATTGTATATTTTGTAAGAATGATTTTTTATTTTATAAGAAAAATTTTGGGTTTTGAAAGAACTGGTTTGTATTTTGTATGAATCTATTTTGTACTTTGTAAAAACTATTTTGTATTTGGTAAGAGCTATTTTCGGTTCTGTATAAACAAATTTGTATTTCGTAAGATTTGGTTTTAAACACTATTTTGAAACTTTGTAAGATGTATTTTGAGTTTTATTAAAGCTATGCTGTATGAAGATAATATTTTTTATAGTTTCTAAGAACTATTTTATATTCTGTAATAACATTTTGGGTTTTGTAGGAAATATTTTGTATATATAAAATTTTTGTATTATTGTGTATTCTATATGTTGTGTATTATTTTTGTATTTTTTGTATTTTGTAAAAACTATTTTGTATTTTATGACTCTGTTGTATGTCTTAGGTACTATTTGTGTTTTATAAATATTATAATTCTTTGTGAGACCTATTTTATAGGAATTATTTTGAGTTTTGTAAGAAGTATATTCGATTTTGAAGGTAATATTTTATGTTTGTAAGAACTATTTCGTATTTGTATGAACAATATTTTATTTCATGTCGACTATTTTGTATGAACTATTTTGAACTTTGTAAGAACTTTTTATATTTTTTTCAGAATTATATTGAATTTTGTTACAACTGTTTTGTATTTTCTAAGAATTTTACTGCTTTGTATGAACTATTTCAAATTTTTAAGCAATATTTTATACTTTCTATCAATTATTTTGCATTTTTTGTAACTGTCTTGTATTTCCCAGGAACAATTTATGTTCATTAAGTTCATTATTTAGCTTTTGTATTAGATATATTATTATTGTAAGAAATATTTTGTATTTTGTAATAACTATTTTTGATTTGTAAGAACTGTTTTGGATGTTTGTAGATCTTTTATATATTCTTCAAGAGTAGATCTATTTTTGAGCGTACTTTTTGAATTTTTAGGAACCATTTTGCATTTTTGTTACTATTTTGTATTTTTTAAGAGCTATTAAATTTTCATTAAGAGCAATATCTGAATTATATATGAGGTATATGGTAATTACAAGAACTATTTTTTATTTTATAATTTTTGTTTTGTTGTGTAAGAATTATTTTGGATGTTTTTAGATCTTTTATATGTTCTGTAAGAGCCAGATCTACTTTTGTTAGTAGTAGTTATATTTTATATGAATTTTTGTTTGTTTTTTAAAAATTATTTTGTATTTTTTATGAACTATTTTGTATTTTGTGTATTTACTTTGTGTTTATTATCTTTATTTTAAACTTGTGCAGAAAAAGGACTTGAGTGAATAGGCACAGCCGTATATTTTCCAACCAAAAATCAATCCTTTAACTTCAGGGAACAGGCATCTCGAAAACCTGTTCTTTCCACGACCCAATCAAATTATGAGTTATGTCTTGAATTGTATTCTTGGAACCCTTGGCCCCAGTTTGTTCAGATAAATATCCTCCCCAGATTCTTTACTTTTGACCCCTTAATGATTTTCCTTCCCCTAGTAATAATTATTAATTTTCCTTTAATTTTGGTGGTGCAATTCTGTTTCCTTCTTTATAAGCGTAGTTGATTACAAAGACCACAAGGAATTAAGTGCGCCGCTGGGGATGTTTGACCAGTAATTAGTAAGCCCTAAGATTGGCTGGAAAATATCACCACCACTCCATCACCCCTTCGCAGGCAAGCGGCCGGCTGAACGGGCTGGGGAAAATTAGAAGTGTCAGCTAGTTACTTCCCTTTTTGTAGCGTGACTGATTACGGTAAGATTTTTTATACTATATAATCTTTGACTTTTTAGCCTAGGTCGAGTCCAAGGAGATAGTTAGAAATATTACCGGTAACCCTTGGCCTTTAAAGTGGCCCCTGGGACCATTCGATCACGCTATAGTTTCCTAAGGCAGGGTATATTATAAATGCAGCACAGACGCGTACCCGATAGACACGGATCCGTTGGGGTAAGAGCAGGAATCCCACTAACATTTGGGCCGACAAGGGGTTCTCCCCCTCAAGTAAGGAGCATATCAACCTTTCTGCCCCATTTTTGCATCAATAAGTGTCGACCTCTGAAATTTACAGCCCAATAAGTGGTGCCAGCGGTATAAATCAATTGAATAAGTCGTGCCAGCGGTATAAATCAACCCAATAAGTGATGGCAGAAATTAAAAGTCCTATCAGTAAACCAGACAGTAAAAGATTCTGTGTTTTCGAAGAGACAAGTATTTTAGCCCAAAACAGTCGCCTATTGTGTTTACATATATAGAAAAAAAAATCACAAACAAATTTTTTTATCTGGGCCTAGACTAGTTGGATAGGTAATAAAATTTACCAGTCAATATATCACACAACAAATTAGTGTGCAAAAATAAGGCTAATAGAGACGCAGCAATCTTTCGCAAGAGACCGGAAGTTGCATTGATAAAAGCATTTTTGTTTCGCCGGATGACGTTAAGTAAACCTTGAAATAATGGTGAACAAACGGAGAATTTAGACAAGATCTCTGGCGGTAAAACAAAAATCGGATTCAGACACACAATTGTAAGCGATGATGGAATTTCTTTAGGAGGACCCGGTTTAGATGCACTGGTATTACTACTACTACCATCACCTAAATGCTCATGCATAAATCTATCTGTCCAATCCGGGTCCTCAACCATGTCTTTGTCACAAGTTAGATCATCTAGGTTGGCCATAACCCCACAACAATCATTTCAGAAACTCCTATGCCACTCCGTATTGTCAACAAGTAGAGTTTCCTCATCCCTAAACTCTAGTGGCAGTGAAATGGCTGGTCTAGCCCAATAAACATAGTTACTTCAATATTCGATGGTGGTGCTAAGTCACCGATCTATAAGAAACAGAGTTTATTTTCCATGTGAAATATTTATTATTTATGAACTTAAAAAACTTTGTCAATTTTTCATAGTCATTGTCCCACCACCTGAACAATTAAAAGAAACAAAAGTTACATGGGAAATGTCTTTCATAATGACAACAGAAAAGTCATGTCAAATGAAGAAGTTTTTTGTAGAGTTGAATAAAATGGTTTAGTCAGGAAAATGAAGCCTTATTCTAGAAGCTTTATTCTTACAGCTTAAGTTAGAACAAAAGAATGATGTGTAAAGCTAATGGTTTTATTCAGATAATGTATAATAGTCAGAATAAAAATCCAAAATAGGGATCTAAATCCGGTGTTTGTGCCTCCTGATCATAATTCTCCACTAAACTCATACATCGTTCAACCGAAGTGGTATGTTCTATAAAACATAGCTCTTCAGCCTTGGGTAACGGCGATGTACCCAATACATCGGATGGTGGGTGTGGTGTAGGTTTTTTTTCAATAATTTGTATTTTCTTCTGAGGCTTGGTGGTGGAGGTGTTGGAGGTGGTAACAGTAAACCTGAACTAAATAAATCATAGCAATACAAATAACTTTTTTTTCTTACACATCAACAATTAAAGTGTCCCTCCCATGATCCCTCATTTTCTATAACAATCCTTATGACTTACTACATGTGACTAGCTGACTTTAAATTATTAAGAGTAAAAATAAGAATTGATGAATGCTATAACATAAAATAAAAAAAGGGTTATCTCATCCCTAGGTTGGCCGAGAAAAAACAATACTGGCTGGCTTAATCAGCCATCCCCAAACACCATGGAAGGAATTTTAAGTTGCTTTGGTTATTTCACAACCGGTCCAAATAATGCACTTGAAACACCTGAGGGTGGTGATCTTTACGATTATCTGCCACCCCCCCCCATTGTGATTAATGACACTACTACTACTATTAGTAGTAGTAGTAGTAAGGAAATAATAACCCTACGTCCAGATTTTTTTCTTTTTAACTCTGCCTTGCACCATGTACACTACATGAGCACACTTTCTATTACTGCTCTAGTGAAGATAATTTGTAAAATTTATAAAATAGTACATCTTTTCAGTTTCGAGTGTTATGTCCCAAACACGAGGTATATTTTGGAAGAGATTTGGGCCTTTTCCATCATTCCACCTCAGTGTATTTGCAATACCATTATCACGAAAACAAATGGATAACTGACATATTATCGACTGCTGCCCCAATGGCTACAGTGGCTTTTTCCTTTTTCCTAAAATCACTGCTAAGGTCTGTTGGGCTTGAATTATCACAACAGGTATTTAATCTCTTTCAATCTTTATTTACTTAATAGATATTGATTTTATATGCTTTTTTTAATTGTTTGTAGTTACTTTTTTTTGTTCTAATTTTTAAGGAAAATCATTTTTTTAAGATTTGAGAGCTGCTATAATTCTGAAAGATCTTCCGTTTTTTTTTAAAAAAAGAAGATCGCTTTCATTTTTCATTTTTATAATTTTTCGTTGATGACTTATCCTATCCATCTTTAGAGATAAGGACCTAAGCTTTTTCAGTTTCTTATGTTTTCTTAGGACCATAGATTGAAAAAAAAGTCTAGTAATCCAACGCCTGTCCCGCAATATAGTTACACACACGTAATATTTTTCAAACTATCATTGCACTCATGATATAACTGTTAATAATTCGTCGAGTTTAACACTGTTCAACGTTCAAGCTAATTTTGACTAATCAATCACCACGAATATTAAGGAAAAAATTTTTGAAATTGGAAAACAAGGGTCTTCAGAACAGTAGTTTTTATATCTGTTTGAAAAACATGGTAAAATATACAAAGATGTAGTATTAGAAGGCAATACTGGGGAATATTTTAGTATTTCCATTCTCGTTTCATGCTCATTTTTTTCTATATCGAATTTCTGCGTTTCTTGCATTAATTTGACATCAAAATGAAGGTTCATAAGTCATATTTTTTTTATATATATGTTTAATCAACAAATGAGACCATGTGTTGATTCTGTCATTAAATTTAAATCGTAACTGTGAAAACATACATAATGTATTTTTATATTAAAAAAACTGGTGTTGAGGCTCACCAATCCTCTGCTTTTGCACAACCTTTCTGTTTACCTTCCCCAGTTTTATCCAGGCATCCATTTAGAACTGGGTTGACTCTGGCTGAGCTTACAGGGTCCCACCACTGATTCCCATACTATGCCAAATAACCAGCAACTCCAGGACTTGAATCCTTGTCCTCACGATCAAAGGACGTCAAATCTAGTGTGGTAACTATTGGGATAAGACTTGGATACAAAATCGCCTAGCCATGTCAAAAAAAAACAAAAAACAAAAAAACACTCGTACCCAAGAGAATGATTCAAATTATTTTTTTCAGAGATAATTACAATATTTTGTTCTTGGTAGGTTGTTTCAACATCCGGAATGTTCTTCGTGATATGTTGGAGCGGCATTGTTCACGATGTTCCAGTGACACGAAAAGTAGAGACTAAGTCCATTCAACACGTCACATTCACTACGTGTTTTTAGTGACGGGAATAGCCATTATCAGTCTTGGCTAAAACATCCGATACATGTACCTGGTAAGAAAAATTTACTTTTTTTCATTTATGGCTACAGGCAATCACTAAAAACCCAATGCTTCGTTTAAAAGCAAGGGACAAGGGATGGAAAAAGCCAATCGGTGCAAGGGGGGAAGTGTTCAATCGAATACACAGATAATATCCTTGAATTTAAAGTCATGGATTGCTTTTAAGGGAATTCTTATTGCACGCAGACTGCTTGAAATTTGTCATTGCTATCTTTACAAAACAGTTGATTATCTGATTATTAGCTATTCTCTCTCTTTAATCAAATGACAGAGATGAAGCTTCTGAAAGAAAACTTGCTATTGCTTACAGAAAAGTAGCCAAATTGTTAAAAAAGATAAAAAAGATGAATAGAAAGTGTATGCTTATTGGAGACTTTAGTTGTGCCTTACTTCAGAATTCAAGGGTAAGAAATGAAACTTTTCTTTCTATTTTGTCGAACAGCTTCACGGTTATTCTAAACTACAAAAATTGTACTTTTATTTACTTATCTGGATGTACGTTTAACCTTGACCATGCAGTATTTCTCAATCCTCCCAATTCAGATCTAACGGTTGAAGTCGGTCTGGAGGTGAATGTAGTGATCATATCCCACTGTCCCTCTCAATTCCCAGAAGTGGTATTCATTCTTCTGAACTTGGTAAAAGAAAGCCAAAATCTTTTCATCTTAAATGTTGGGATAAGATTGATAAGGATATCTTCCAAGTGGAGTGCGACCGCATATTGGATAAAATTCGAGTTCCGTTTCAGCTCCTTCAGTGGCAACCTGGGATGGACCAGTCTGCGATACCGATTGAGCTGAATTTTTATTGTGCACAGATTACCCATTCTCTAAAAATAGCCGAGATGTACGCTGTCTCTATAAGAAAGTGTAGACCGGGCACCGAGAACTTTGGATGGTCTAAAAACGAAAGCCTTAAGGCCGCATGTCAATCCTCGAAGTTCTGGCTACGTTTGTGGAATGACTCGTTCGGCTAATAATAAGACTAGAGAAGATATAGCTACTATCAGTGAGATACAATGGTATTCGTATTTTTTGAATCAGTTTATTGAAGCTGATGCTAAAAAATTTGAGAAATTTGAAAGAGAACTAAACGATTGACTGTTTGGTCCCGGACTGGGCGCCTTTGTAGTTCGTACCAAAAGCTCGAGTGAATTTATACGGGAGCTTTAAAAGATAAAATCGATGGATCGTGATGGTATATGTTCCCTTCTTTTTCAAAATATGCCTGATAAGATGATTTTTCATTTTTTATTGCATTATCAAATGGTTTTTTGCAGGGATGTGGTCCCGGAATCTTTTTGTTAAGGTATTATTTCACCAATCATTTAAAAAAGGCAAGGATCCATATCAGAGTTCATCATACCGACCCATAACTTTTTCCAATGTATCTGCTAAGATTCTTTAATCGCTTATAATTAATAGTCTACACTCTACTTGCTATACGCCTCCTTATCAGTTCAGATTCCAGCCTAAGCTTGGATTTTTCCATGCTCTAAAATGTTTGTGATTGATGCAGATGAGTCCGATGGGACCCTGATCCTTGGAACTTATGATGTTAGTAAAGCGTTTGACTCGCTATTGCATCCCCAGGCAATGAATGAGCTTCTGAAACGTGGAGTATCGTCTGATTTATTTAGACATATTCTTTAATGCACCACCATATGAAAGATAAAATACGTATTCCTGGAAATGATTTTTTGACCAAAAAAATAGCCATTAACATTGGAGTTTAACAGGGTGCGATTACTTCACCCACAATATATAATAATGCAATGCTGCCAGCTCTCAGATGGATTTATCGATACTTTGTTATGCAGATGATGTTCATAATGTTAGTAGGACCACTAGGGGGTTAGAGCAATGTTTCCGAGAAATTTCTGAAAATCATCGTGGAATTCGGTTTTCCATAAGCGCAGTAAAATGTGAAGTTTTGATTTTCAATGAGTTAAGTGTGACTAGAGATGATGAGGTATCTATAGATTTGATTGGTATTGAATTAAACTCTTGTTATGAGATGACATATCTTGATCTCTCAGTCGGTAAGGATCTTTAAATTCTTAAATCTTTCAATTGGAGGTACCAATTGGAGGAAAACTAAGCAGCTAATGTTGGAAAATATAGAGAGTAAAATCCGTCGTTCATATGGTGCGATTGAAGTTCCCAATTCCATTTGAAAAGAGCCCTTCTCGCACGGACTTTTAGTAGTGTATCCCTGCCATATATTCTATATTTAGTGCCGTTTTTCCATACATGTAGAGAATTATATCGTCTTAGAATGAAGCGTGCGTTTTGCTAAGTATCTACTTTGAGTCCCCCCTTGGACCTGTAAATCGTACCTTATAGGAAAATATATCCGATCAGATCCGTTTGTCAATCTATGTGAGTCTGATCTTCACATTTAACCCTTAAGCTAGTTCGGACTTTTCAAATTTATTAGCATAAATCTTGTAGAAATCCTTTATGTGAAGCAGATCGACCAGCATTGTGACGTACTGTTGTCTGGGGTCTGTATGGCCTGGTTGTCTGTTTTTGTTCGCGTCTTTTTTATATGTGTGTTATAAAATAATAACGATACTTGACAGCTTCTGATGCAGGTAATGAATGATAATCAAACTATTAGATACTTAGGGGCTGTTTCATCCTCGAATTATTTCTGCTATAATGAACAATCTTTGTTCCAACCTTTGAAAATTACAAGCGGTTCGTTCGCCTTTTGTACTATTTTCGTTTACAACGGTGGCTCACCTACAATGGTAACTAGAGCTTATCATGGTCAAGGACCATAGAAATTAATAGCAAAAACTACAAGCTTGTGTCCATTTCATCATTATTTAGGGACTTAAGCTTTTTTTGCTTCTAGTCCTGTGACTTGAATCAAGTTCAGTTGAATTATAAGCTACCATAAGTAGGGGCGGATACAAAATTAATGTTTGATGGAAGGGGTGCTAACAAAACTTGGCCTCCCCAATTAAACTGTTTTGCCTCTTCACCCCAGCATAACATTCGGTCACTTGGGGGGAGGGAGACATGATACTTTGCCCTGCTGACTCAGTCCCCAATTATAACCGTTCTATCTGCTTAATAATTCGTAATATAAATCACTTTTCAACGGAAATTACCTAGAGGAAAGATTAGAACGCTGAGACAAAAACCATTTTTCGGCCGTCCTAAAGAGCGAAAGAAAAACATAATTCCAACTAACAATTTTACTAACGTTCTGTGAGGATTGTAAAGTTGCTGCCTATCATCGTTAGGGAATTTCTTCACCAAATCCAAATGTTGGATAAATAAAAAAGTGGAATGTCTAATATTGATTAGGCAAAGTAATATGATTAATTTCTACCTAAATATCTTGAGTCAGAGTTTATCATTTTATCAATAATAGTGACTGAATAGAATCAGCTTGATTACTTTTAGGTCTAAACCAAATTGACCTTCCAAAAAGTGGCAAAATTTTGCCTTAACCTGTTTTGAGCTGCGTACGTATGCTGCAAAAGTACTTTTTGGTACTTTGATACTTTGATAGATTTTCTTTGCAACTCGATAGATTTAGATTGTGAAGATCTACTCAACGATCTCTACTTAAATTTCAGACACGAAGAAAATATAATTGACAATTTGGCAGATGACGAAAGTAGCAATACAATGCGAGCCCAAATCTTTGCAGAAATTGTAAAAGCCATGGACGTATCATTGACTAATATTTACAGAATGTCACCTGTAATATATCTGTCAAACTCTGATTCTTCTGATTGAGATAATACAGCAAATTGGATTTGGTGAAATACAAATGAAGACCATTGGTTCCACAGGGATTGTTTCTTTAAAACGTTTAAAACCGTACCTGAGGCTAAATTAAACTTTCTAATTTGTAAAATATTATAGCTTTTGAAAGAGATAAATTCAACAATAGTGTAAATAATATTCAATAATATCTTTCCAAATGAAAAATAATGGATGACCTGAATCCAATACAAGAACTGATTCAGATAAAACAGTTTAATCAAATGAACTTCATAATTATCCATAGATTATAAAATTTGTTCATATTCGCACCAATTTGTTCCTAGACTCAATTATTCCGAAGTAAATAGAGGTAAATTTAGGATTAATGAATAGGTTTGGTTTAAGAATTACTACACACTGAAATTAGACTGAGCGATTTCTTTGGCTCAAGAAAATCGGCCTCTTTATTTGTTTATACTGAGTTATCTATGCTATACTTAAAAACTTAACTATAAAAGTTAATTACCAAAAAAATCTAAAAAAAAGGCTCATTAAAGGGAAGTTAAGGGTGCTCAACTGTTGCACAAGTTTCGTATATCTAAAATTCAGGGGTAAATCAGATATTCCTTTCTAATGTAAATTTAATGGTAGTGGGACAATCTAAATTGTGACAAAGATGAAGAACTAAAAAATCTTGATATTAGCTAAAATTCATTGCCTATTGTATATTAAAACATTCGGCTCAACTAAAAATAAAAAAAACAAATTAGTGCTAGAGGCCAATCTGTTTTTCTTAATGAAGTTTATTTTTTTCGATGTTTAATGAAGGCTGCTTAGTAGTTTAACCCAAAAAGAGTGTAAATAGAAAATTATTTGTATATATTATCAAAGAATAAAAGCGAGATAAGAAAAAAAATTTAATTCTATGGTACTCGGAAGTATTGAAGAAAGTAATATTTCATTCGTCGTTACACTTAAAAATAAGCTATTCAAATAAAAATTTTTATCTACAAGTCTGGGTTAGAAACTGGTGTATTGTCATTTTTATTTCATTTTGTGTTTTATATTCCTCGTTTATGTGGTTTTTTTTTAATATAAGCTTCTTTAAAACATGTTGATTAACTTTGTAATTAACGGCGTATTTTATTATCCTGAAAGAAAATAAAATTGCTAGTTTTTACACAGCTGAAGAAAATGAAAAACAATCTGAAACAACAGAACATTTAGCGTCTAATCTAATGTTTAAAGTTGCTTCAATTTTCCTCATCTTTCTTTGATTTTTGAATTCAGTTTTAAATTTTAATTTTATCTTATCTTAGCCAAAAAAATAAGGCAAAAGCAGCAAACTCGTGTGAAATTCCTATCAAACAATGTATTTAGATGTTGGTCATTAATACGACTCACTCGATAACACGCTTTGATCATGTTTTGTCTTTCTCTTTATTTAACTTCAGGTCCTTTAGTGGTGCTTTGGTACTTGGTACTGATAGTGAGAGACAATACATCTCTTATTAGCTATCGTAATCTTAGTTTTCGGAGCTTGTCTCTTCGTGGTTCTATAACAAGTATATACATGTATATTTTAATTTACAGATTGCGATAGTCTTCATGGCAATTTCTGCGGCATGCATGAGTTTTGCAACATCCTTCAGTTGGATCTTAACTCTCTCTTTAAGTCTTGCTCTTGCTGATAGACGTTTTTAGTCCTTGGTAACAAGGATTTCTGAGGAGATTTGGGGTTCCAACGAGACTAATAAAGGCACCGGATATCTCAATATACTAACGGCAATATCTCTTATTGTTGGACCTTATTTTGCCAGTGAGTCATTTTCTTCTTTTTCTATATAATCTACTTTTGAAAATTCTGCAATTTTGGAGGCCAGATTACGGAATTAAATTATATTTTTCTAGGACCAGTTTTATATTACAGTTGTTATATGATTATTTTCTGATTTATGGATTAAATACCAAAAATTACAAATACTAGATGGCAAGTGCCAAAAAAATATTTTGGCAAGAAAACTGTCAAGGTGTTTTTAGACATTCTATTTTTTGTTTGATAAAATACCTCTTTGGTTTACAGTGGTATGGACTTTTTATTTATTTGTATAAAACTACTGTTATTTTTTAGAATTCTATGCTAATTGGTTTTAACTAAAAGTAAATCCAATACAGCTCTGCCAGTATCAGGTCCCTGCTAATTTCTTATAATCATCAAATGGATTGGCAACCAGTCTCCAGGAGGGGATAAAGGTATAAGAAATGCAAGATGAGTGGAAGTCATAAGAGGTCTGATTCATAGATGGGTGTGTATCAGAGGATTTGTCCTGGGTGATTTGGTGAAAATCACAAAATTATACTTTTACTTTGTTTACAAAATTATACTTTTAGTTTGTCCAGGGGATGTACAGAATCCTGTCAAGAAACTAAAAAAAAAGATGCACAGAAACCGTCATAGAGACTATTTGATTCTAATTGGCCTTTTATTTTCAGGATGCCTCATTGTTTTGCTCCTAAATGCACACACCATTCAAGGTATTTCAGCTGCAGCTTTTATCGATTCCCTAAAGAAGACAATGCTTCATACAAGCTCTGGGAATATGCCACACGACGCAAAGGTGTCAAACCAAATCAAGAGTCTAGGTTGTGCTCCTGTCACTTTGCTCATGGTAAGAAAAGTAATGGACCTACAATCTTTGAGTGGAATTTGAACAAGAGGTTTGAGTTGAACTTTCCTGATCTAGAGAGAAAAAGTAAGAGAAAAAGAGAGGAGTCAGAAGTAGTGGATATAGTCTTTAGTCCAAGTGAAGCCACTAACACTGAGTTAGTTGAAACATCACCTTCTCCCTCAACTTCAACTGTTAATCTTGGAGTAAAAAGGATGAACCCTGGTCCATCTCCAAGAAAGTCCAAGCTAAGAGTAGAGAAGTGTATCTTAGAGCATGAACTGGACCAGTTGAAGATTCAAAATACTGAGCTGATAAAACAGTTAGAATACAAGTCCTGCCACATGACTTTTAATGAAATCAAGCATGATGACAGGCTTGTAAGTTTTTATACAGGATTACCATCAACAGAAGTATTCGTTGCAGTTCTTGATATTGTGAAGCTTGGTAAGTTTAAATATGTTATGGACTGGAGTGTCTTAGCTCTTAAAATTGAAGACCAACTTTTACTTACTTTAATGAAGTTGAGGCAAAATTTCAAGTTTTTAGACCTCTCTGTCCGGTTTGGAGTGTCTACCACAACCTGTAAGAATGTGTTTGAGTCACTGATGGTTGTTTTGCACAGGGTCTTCTTTGTTGAGGCCATTGAGAAAAGAGAATTACCATCAGTTGCCAAAAATAACTTGGAACTTCCAGAATGCTTCAAGCCTTTTCCACAATGCCGTATTATACTGGATGCAACAGAGGTAGAGATTGATATACCAAAAAATCTTTATCAAAACAAACTTACTTTTTCAAATTACAAACAGCGTAACACATTCAAAGGCCTTGTTGGAATAGCCCTTTCCAATGCTGTGATTTTTGTAAGTGAACTTTTTCCTGGGTCTGTCAGTGACGAAGAACTGACACGCCAGTCAAAAGTATTAGAAAAAGTTTCAAGCGGAGACCTGATCCTTGCTGATAAGGGGTTCACCATCCATGACATGCTACCTGGGGTGTAGACCTTAATATTCCTCCATTTCTGCTTGGTAGACAATTTTCAGAGGAACAGGTTAAGCTGACGACCAAAATAGCTTGAGCTCGAATTCATGTGGAGAGAGTGATTCAAAGAATAAAAACTTTTAGAATTCTCTCTAATATCCCTTACCAGCTCCGAGGTGATTAATCAGCAATGTTTCAGCTGTGTGCTAGTTTGGTAAACATGCAATCACCAACCATAAATCCCAGCACTGAATCTACTTCTGAACAAGCAAAAGTTTCAAAGCGGAAACAGAAAATGACCATATTTCTTGACAACCTGGAACAGAATGTTAATTCATAACCAGGGTTACCACCCCTAGCGATTTATCAATGTTTCTAGTGATTATTAGTTTTCTCTAGTGATTTTTTTTCTAAATCTAGTGATTTCTCGTGATATAGCATGTAGAATTATAATTCAGTTGAATAAAGCATACAGGAAGCCAACTAATAATAAAAAAAAAATAGTTGTCCATTTAATTTCCTAATATTTTCCAATTTGGATTTATGCAAATATCAAACAGTTTGTGGTAACAAACTGGAAGAATGGAGCAACATGGCTTAATAGTAACCAAAAGTCTAAAAAACCAGAGTTACCCCCCCCCCCAAGTGATTCATCACTATTTCTAGTGATTTTTAATGTTCTCTAGGGATTTTTTTCTGGCTACTGATTTTAATCTTTTTAATGTAAGTAATGGTTTAATCTTTACTACTAATATCTATTCAAAACTCCAATAATTCTCCAAATTCTATTATTTGTGATTCAAATTCCTAATATGCCCATATAACATCCTATTCTTTAAGTTTTAGCTTCATGTACTAATATATCAAACAGTTGGCAGTAACAAACTGGAAGAATGGAGCAACACGGCTCAATAGTAACTTTTTTACTAACTTAACTTTTATCAGCAATAACCTTAACTTTTTAGGAAGAAAACTTTTAGCATGTTTTGATATCTAGGAAAAGATTTCCATGGAAATAAAATTTCCAAAGTGATTAGAGAAACGATTAGAGCTTATAGTCATTTTTGAAATGAAAGTATGCTAATAAGAATTTTTCAGGTTGAGTTGTCTGCAAGAAATCTTATGGAAGGTAGTGGGGAATTTTCAGTAAGGATGGAATTGATAAAAAGTTTTTTTATGGTGATAAAACATAAACTATGTTGTTTTACAGTAATGTAGATTCAGATGAGCAGTCCAGACTCTTTTATAGCTTAAGAAATAGAATGTACAACTGTTACTAATAAACAAAATGTATTGGGAGAAAAAGATTTTCTATGGATCTTTTTTAATAAAGAAACAACAAGCCCAATTTTTATTGAAATTTTTGAAGGGTGGGACTAATTTTTTTTCCATGAACATATAAAAAAGGTCGTTTTCAAAATTGTTGCTGGTATCCCATTGATTATATTAGCTCAACTAGAGTAAAAAAGAAATAATTTATAGAAAAAAGTAAAAAAGAAATAATTGATGAGATCATTAATAACCAATTTCCTCAAATCAGAGGATTGGCCTAGAGTACCAATTCAGGAAAATAGAGGAACAAAGCAAGGATTTTGTTCTATTCTCTGCATACAGATGCCAAAAGACATTTTGAAAAATTTCAAGGGTAATTTTCGCTTTATGAAAAACAAAACCAAATTCTAAAGGTATTTTTTCAAATCTAGGGGGGGGAGTTATATCAGCTCCTTCCGATAGGTAAAGAAACATAACTATTAATTACACTTATGAATAGTATTATATTTCTAGTGATTATTAGATTGATTTAGTGATTTTCTTCAATAATCTAGTGATTTATGTGCTGATTTAGTTTTTTTTAAATAATCTAGTGATTTTTTTCACCAAATAAAATGGGATGAATATATAATATTTTAGAAAAAAATTTAGGCTATATATTTGCACATTAAGAGGTGGAGGAGGTGGGGGGGGAAGCATAGCATATATTACATATATGCACCAATACCCCCCCCCCCTATAACCCAAAAAACAACAGTTTAAACATTGTAAACACCATGAAAACCACGCTTTGCACTCCATTTCTCTATAATGGTCCCTAGCAAATAACCCGTTTGGTGGGTTTTGTTTCTTGTTAGTATATAGCAGTGACCATATAATGCACCAATACGGTTTTTTTTATTACAATTAGCTTTTTTCTATGAACTAGTTAATCATGTCAGATGCATTTTAGGTGCCTCTTTAGTTTTTACTAATGTTTGCAGTTTCTGTCTAGCCCTATAATATTTTAACTTAAAGAGGTCAAAGGATCTCTGAATTAGTCATTTATCCAATTTATTTATCCAATCACTTTTATAAGGTTTTGTTTACTTAAATAGTCAGTACCTTAAATTCAATTTGGATCACCAGAAGTCATCTGTGTGGTCTTGAAACTGCTATGTGTTTTTATTAGTAACTTAGCATTGATTGCTGAATAAAGCATATTCGTGTAAAAATTTTGATATTGTTTTATTCAGAAAACATTTTTAACATGTTTGTACTGACAAGTGACAAGATATTCTATACTGCAGGCAATCAAATTAAATTGTAATAGGCTTTTTAAAGTATTTACACCTGATGTTCATCTTCTGAGAGAATCATTAATATCATTCCAAATATTGGAGGGGGGGGTGTAAACCTCCAGAGAAGCATTTTATGTCACGGCAGTTCCAATGGTGTACTTTATGTTTCAATCTGATACAACTTGGATGAGTTTCACGAATTTGCTTCCAAGATTACAAATTAATGTGAATACTTTAATCAAGTCTAAAACAATAAATAAAAAAATTTGCAAAATTTTAGACACAGCCAGCACTCATTCCATCAAAGAAGGCAAGACCTCATGTTCATAAAAATCTTCAATGTGTGGTACAAACATGCACCAAGAATCAAAAACGCCAAAAGATCCAAAAAGTTCATCATCGGAGAGCGCAGGAGAATTAGATTATACAAAATCCCCGAAAAACCAATTTTTCCCTGATAGAATTTCAACCCCTTGTCCCCCCAAAAGATTTCCAGACGATATGGTTTCCCCTGCAACACCGATAGAAAGGCCCCTGTCATTGCAGGAAGAATTGAACAGAGCTGTAGAAACCCCCGGTATTACTGTAAAGACAACTCCCAAAGATTCAACTAAAACAAATCTGCGAGAAGCTATGGATGTCATAAATTTCCCAATAAAAACGAGTCAAAGTACATTGTCTAGGAATAAAACTCCCAAGGATGACCAGCAAGGACAATATCATGATATAACTGTGCAAAAACTCTTGATTCCTCTCAAAGCTCTCAAAAATCTTTTATATCTCCCGAGTTGAAAACTCAAAGCGAGGACTTAGAGAATAAGCCTTGTACTTCCAAAGGAGTAGAAATTTACGAAGGAAGGGCAGGTGATACCTCAAAAAGTGCCACCTCTAAAAGTTCTAATCTGGATTCGTCGGAAACCAGTTCCGAAGAGTCTGACGGCGAATCAGACCATATAGTAGTTAAAGAAATAGGGAATTTCTTTTTATGGATAAGCATCATAAAGGAATAGTAATTTAAAAACTTTTAATTTACGAGTAAAAATTATCCAATTATTAAAATGCTGTAGAGAAATTTTGTTCAACATATATCAGTTCCCGAAAACAAATTCTAATTAAAAAGTAACACTACATATGATTTAATTCAAATATTTTCCTTTGATACAAAAAGCTACACGTACCATTCCAGTACGATGTATCCAGTCCAACTGAAAGAAGCCGTGATAGGAAGTACTAAGCGAGAAATATTCATACACCTTAGAAATGATCTTTGGTTATTTTCTGTTCCAAGAGAAACTGTTGGAACTTTGTCTTGTTATAATAATACAGGAAGAATACATCCAAGTTACAGGACGGAATTACTGTTACAAGATGAGGGAAAGATAACCATAAAACAAGGATGTCGACTTGTAACAAAAGAGTCAACTGTTCGAAAACCACTAATTACCATGAGCGCAAATGTAATAAGTCCTAAAATAATCAATTTTTAGGCAATTAACCTGTCATACACTATTCCCAATATAGAGATTGAGGAAATGAAAACCACAATATGGTCCAAAATAGAAAAAATAAAGGGACAGTAAAGCTTACATAAATAAGAGAAGCATTAGACTCCCAGATTCCCCTATTTACAAACGAAGACCAAAGATTAACGTACGTGGATGATAGATACGGATTATTCTCAACCAATTTCTGGTGGAACATACTACTTACCGCATGTTTCGTATTCGCGACTTCCCTAACCATAAGAACCTTATTGACTTTTAATTACGGAAAAATCCTGAGACTAAGAAGGCGAAAACCAAGAGAAGCACACGGGGAAACGGCTGAAATGCAGAGGTTAAACCCGGAACCCCATGAGAAGGTCTAAGCCAAGAAAAAGGGAAGACATTAGAAAACGAGTGGGTATAGGGGTCTCCACTCGTCCTCGCTATGTCTTGTTCCCTCGTTGTAGTGTCGTTTACGTAAAAACGTGCGGTTACGACGCTGCAAAATGCGTTTCTTAAACAGCACGGACGTGCGTGAACAATGCAGGCAAGAAATATGTTGTAAAATTATACCTCAAATTGGATAATGTAGAGTAACTTATGTTTAAAGGATTGTTTTAAATCTAAGGGAGAATTTAATAAGTATTGAAGAATTAAATAAGCCTTTTATCGTTATTTCCTTTCTCAAAAAAAAATTTGAAGACATCTCTGTTTTAGATTTCCCAATGGGAATTATATGCATTTGAAACCAACATGATAATAATGTCGTTTTATTATAACCAATGTTATGTAGTAATATCAGTGTATCTTTTTATATTATCTTGTAGGGTAATCTTCACCCTAAAATGCATCCAATTGTTTCGTTTATTATTTATTATAAAGAACGTGTGATTCTGCCTCGTTATTTCTATTACAGGAAGTGGTTTGACATATTGGATATTGATCGTTAAAATGAGTTTTCCAGTGCAGATACAACCTAGTAGAATCTATTTTCATCATACATCAACCACCTAAGAATACTCACCACACATTCCAGGCAATATTCATCCCAGCTTCGCCCACGAAAATTACAGTTACCTTTTGGTCGTTGTTTCTTTGACCACGAACCATATTACGTATCAGGTAACATTATATTTGAATCTCAGTATCCAGTGCATTATCAAACTATATAATCGCATAAATCCTGAGAACCCCATCGACCAGTACAAGATGTAAGTACCTAAATATCACCCATGATAATCCTTATGGACACATGAACCATTTGACTGTATAGTTATGATATTTGATGATCCCAAAAATTAATTATATGACGCAGATTCACGCGTCGAATCCCTTTTGACCATCTCTCGGAATCCATCCTATCCCCTCTGTGTGGAAAGTTCATATATCTGTTATCCCATAATATTACGAGATAATTTCTGAAAAAAAGACCTGGAAACCCACCATTGAATCACAGAAACCAAAATTAACCCCAGTTAGTAACCCCTCAGTGACAATATACCCCTCCCACAAGTTAAAGACAATATGTTGAAGGAGTGACTATAGTTTGATGTCGACCTGTTCCAAATCCAAACTTCAATATCCACGTGATTAACCTAGGAATCACCGCAAAGGTCAATAGACGCAAGCCATGATGTAACAATTTTATAAGAGAACTGTGATCCCCTAAGTGCACGAATGAACAATTTTATACGAGAAATACATTCTCTAAGTGCCTTAAAATATCCCAAAAATGATATGCTGAGAAGAAAATGAACGCACTCCCAGTGTTCGACCCCTTAATGATAAGGCACCCTATGAACTATCAAAAAGCAGGTGAGAATGAACTTTGATAGCACATTCCCGCCCTTGTTATTGGAGGTATTTTTTCCCAGTTGAAAATTAGAGAAAGCTTGTCGTGTGAACACAATCAGGCTCGAACTGTTCCATGAAGAAACTATATTGTAAGTGCTTTAAAAATTTTGCCAAGACGAAAGGAGTGAAGGACCATAATTTACAACAGAAGGATTGAGTACGCTAAAAAGACATGAATGGTGATGAAATAGATGTGGATTCATAGATGTTACTTCTTAATAACTTTGATAACTCAAAAATCCCAATATCCTATCATTAACATTGCGTAGCAAACATCCCCAGTAAAAGTGTTCTAATGTTACCAGTGAACATGGTAAACCTAATATTGTGTTGTAAATCGTTCTTATATGTAGTGTTAGATGTTCAGATAGTTATGTGTAGCGTTGTCGTGCTATTCATTTAATGTAGTGTAAATAGAAAGAAGTGTGCCCTATAAACAGCAAAATCAAAAAAAAATGTAAAACGGGAATTCTCAAAAAAATCTTATGTAAAGGTAGAATAGCCCCAACCTTGTTGGAAATGTAAAAGTAATCAGTGTTAGATGTAGAAAGAAGAAAATCTTTAGTATAGTAGCTAGGCTAGAACAATGAATAATCTTAGTCCGGTAGATGAATTTAAGATAGGGATGTAGAATAAAATAAGAAAGGAAATAGAGAAAATTTTTAGCACTCCTGATTAAGCCAAAATGAAAATATGAAATAATACAACGTCAATCAAATTATGTAGAATAAATAGTTAATAAATTGCGTACATTTCAAAAGCCCAAAGGCAAGCAAGTCCTAATGACGGGACGTCATTAAATAATGGGAAGGGTAATATGTACTGTGAGTAAAATATGATATATTTAAAATACAAAAAATAAAGTTCCTTCTTTCTAAAGATAATTCCAACTGCCTCTAATTAAGTTTAAATCTAGTTTCAAAAAAAGAAAAGTCCTTAATCAGCAAAGAGAAAAATTGCATTTTAGTCTCAGACAAAGAACGGCGCTATCCAGTTTTGAATTTTACTGAGAAGAGAGATCTAGTTCCAAGAATAAAAAAGGTTCTCACTGACCAAGAGTTTAAATTTGTTGCTCAGTCGGCTGATTTGAGAATCAAACATTATTTTGAGTTGAGAAATAAAACCACTAGTTTTGTGGAACAATGTGGTTTTGACCGAACACTACAAAAACAACTAAAATGGCCGTATTCAAGGGCTTACCACTTCAACAATTATGTTGTTCACACCACAGCTGATTTTTTAAATGAAAATGCCTGCCAAGGACCAGGAAATGAAAAAGTGGATCCAGATTTTAGATGCCACCCTCCATGTACAAAAGAATGTGTCCTCAACGATCCAGAAAGTCAAGAAGAGTACTTCGGACAAGGGGAAGGGTTTCAAACCTGTACTGTGTGCCAAAAAAAGGACGAAACAGACCAATTTAACAAAAGTTGGAGAACAGTATTTTCATGAGTCATGTTACAAATGTACAGTTTGTAAAAAGCCTCTACTTAATGGCCCTTTCAGATCCAAAGCCGGGGACTTTTACTGTCCAGAAGACTATGCATCTAAATTCATCAAAATTGTATTTGTGGTTTGCGGTGTTTGGGGAAAATTATTCGAAGGACAACCATGATGCCAAAGTCAATCGGCATTTCCAAAGGTCATTTATTTGTTTTAGACAATTTTGGAGACCATTTCCATGGCGTCATTTATACAAGAGAAGGCCAGCCTATTGATCATTTTTATCACAAAAGTAAAAAGGTAAGTCAGTGAGAGCCTTTTATTTGGTTTCAAGCGGCACTGACGCAAGACATCCAAGTTACCATAATAATACATGGCGAAGGCAGACAGATGTAAATCAATTAGATATGCCTACAGAATCTCATGTCTGAATATCCATTGCAGGCACCGACGCATGAAATAAATCCGCAGGGAAACGTTTCAGGCCCCTCGGAAATATAAATTGGACCCAGAGTGCCCAGAATATTTTATAGGTCCAAACTGATAGTAGTACCGTCTTGTAGTGATAGTATTAACAAGTTACCTATATTTAATGATTTTTGTGTAGCAAAGGTTTACTTTAAAGCTTTGATTGACTCTGGTGCAACGATTAGTATCATAAACTCATGCGTATTTAATATGTTGCCTCCGCATATTAGGCGACAGAGGAACCCTAATAATCCCAATTTAACTAGCGTGACAGGGCATAAATCGGAGGCAAAAGGTTCAATTCGCCTAAACGTAAAAAGGGATGATAGAATCTTTCCGACAAATTTTATAATATGCGATAACTTTCCGTACGATCGGCACAGATTTTTTTAGGTCTAATAGAGTACTATTAGATGTGGCTAACGAAAGGCTTGTCTACCCGGCTAAGGTAGGGAAAGAAATTTTTACCTTAAGAAATTGTAACAGAAGTTACGAAGACAACGTAACAGAAAATAAAATTTCTGGCGGTATAATGTCGCAATCTTTTGAACCTCATATCTCTCAAGGTGTAAATGGAATAAGCAAAAATTTTTTCAATTATTCTGATAGACATCGCAGAGACGAAGTAAACTTAAGTAATAAGGGTATTGAATCTGCGAAAATAAAAATAGGAGATATGCGGCAGTACAGGTCAAACGAAATCAAAAAAATAGTGGAATTATGGAAAAAAGTAGTGACCTCCATTACAGTTCAGGCACAGCCAATGCTATTGACGGATAGCGCCAGTCTAAATTTAATAGACAAAGAAAATAAAGAAAAATATTACGGATTCGCGATAAGGAAAACAAAAGTCCCTCCCAAAACGATGCAAAGAATTCAAATATCACAGATGATTGAACCAGTGGATAGCAAATCTGAAATATGGTTTGCGACCACGTCAAATGAAATTCCTAAGAATCTGCTATGCGAGGAACAGATTATATCTTACGACAAAGGAGAAGGTTTTATTTGGGTAACAAATAACCACGAAAATGACACAATTACATTAAAAAAGGGGACGTGTTTAGCCCAAATCCAATTTTTATCGGAGAATGATTTAAATAGATGGGAGAATTCCAAAAGAAACCTTGTTAACGGCATTAAAACCTCTTTTAACAAATACCCTCTAACTAAATCGCAATTCTTAAAAAAATTTAATATAAATCATATTACGGACTTAGATCTTAAGAAAAAATTATGCGAATTACTATGGAATTTTAAAGATGTATTTTCCACATCTGAAGATGATATCGGACTTATACCTTTTTATGAACACTAAATTTTTAAGACTGGTAATTCTGTAGAAAAACAGCCATATTGTTTGCCTTATAAGCACAAAGAATGGTTAAAAAATAAAATCCATGAATTAGAAAAAAATGAAATTATACGCCCAAGTATAAGTCCGTATAGTGCACCAGTGATCTTAGTACCAAAGAAGAATGGTGACCTTAGACTTGTAGTAGATTATAGAGCCCTCAACAAACAAGTAGTTAGCGATAAATTTCCTTTACCAAGAATAGATGAAATTCTTGACTTTATTTCAAGCAAAAATAAAATTTTTACTTCTTTGGACCTCACCCAAGACTACCACCAAGTGAAAATAGCCGAAAAAGATGTCCATAAAACTGCATTTTCAACATATGAATGTGGTTCATACGAATACTTAAGAGTACCTTTTGGACTTAAAACGAGTTCAAGCGTGCTATTTAGACCCTTATTACATCTATTAAGAGGATTAAAGAATATCATTCATTTTGTTGATGATGTCATATGCGTGGGAGAAAATGCTGAACAGCACTTAGCAACATTAGCTAAGGTGTTCGAGAAATTCAGACAGGGTAATTTAAAATGCCGGCCCGAAAAAGTAAATTTATTTCAACCTAAAATTAAATTTTTAGGAGTAGTAGTGACACAAGGAGAGATATCCCCAGACCCCGATAAAATAAAATGTGTTGAAAACCTCAAACCCCCAAGAACTATGAAAGAATTAAGAGGAATTTTAAGTCTCACTGGTTACTTTAGAAAATTCTTGCGCAATTACGCTCAAATAGCAAACCTCCTCGTGGAGATGGCAATATAAACCGTCAATAAGGTGACCATATTTCCGACGTGTCAATTTGCTCCTTGCTATTTCGCGCAGATGCTCATACTATACACGACTTCCTCGAATCCTGTTATTAATAATGAACAATTTGTGTCTAAAACCGACCCTACCTTAAAAGTCCTTGGCATATTCATTTTAGAAGTAATCCCGGTAGAAAATCCTCATCTTCAATAGGAAACGACTAAACAAAAACAAATAGAAAAAGTTATATGCTATTCGAGTAGAACCTTATCAAAAGGCGAAAGTAGTTATTCCACCACACACTTAGAATTATTATCTATAATCCACCACTTGGACAAATTTAGACACTATTTAATTGGTAGAAAATTTATACTACGATCAGACCATAAAAGCTTGCAGTACCTGCCCACATTTAAAAGCCCCACGGGGATTCTAGCTGGATGGATAATGAAAATCCAAGATCTAGATTACGAATTTGAATATTTAAAAGGTAAACAAAATGCAGCTTGTGATTTTTTGAGTAGATACTCAGAAAATATTCCGTCGGAAGCTGAGGAATCTGAAGTTAACGCTATCAATGCTAAGAGCAAACATGAATTCAATAAAAACAAAGACAAAGACACAGTAAAAGAAAATAAGGTTAACTATTGTCCCTTGTCTTTAGAAAATATAAAAAGAAAGCAAAAAAAGGACGAAATGTGTGTAGAACTAATTAATTATTTTGTGAATGACGATGTGTTACCGGATAAATTCAAAACTCTTAGAAAAGAGAGACAATTTTTACTATGATCTTGATGAAGAAATTCTATGTAGAATCGTGACTGCTGAGACAAATATAAACCAAACATCAATAATACCTGTTACCCCAAAACTTAATAACACCAGCATTTGAATATTTTCATTCAGATATAGGTGGACACTTAGGAGTAACGAAAACTTTCCATAAATTAAAATACGGTCAAAATACGGTATTAAATTAATACGGTCAAGCGGAGGTCTTGACCGAAATATTTGCATTTTAGTTCATATGTTTCACTGGCTTGTATAATCCTCGTTTTTCTCTTTTTTTATTATTGTTTCGTTCTGTCATGATTAGCCAGTGTGGTCTTAGAAATTATTTACGACAAGCTTACGGGGAGTGCATGACCAAGTCTTTTCTTAATTATTTTGATTTTTCCAAAAAACACGCTAACTTAATTAGCCAGCAAGAATTTTTACAGAATTGTAGGTTTCATAGAATTCTTCCGAAGTCTCTTCGGTTTAAACGGTCAAGCGGAGGTCTTGACCGAAATATTTGCATTTTAGTTCATATGTTTCACTGGCTTGTATAATCCTCGTTTTTCTCTTTTTTTTATTATTGTTTCGTTTAGAAATTATTTATAAATTAAAACAATGTTTTTACGTGCCGTAAAAACATTAAAGAATTTGTAAGTACATGCGAAGCGTGTAACTTAAGAAAAAAACCCCAAGCGTATCCTGATCCTCCAATAGGAAGGGTCTCGGTAGCAAAGTACCCCTTTGATATTGTCTCATTTGAATCATATGGAACCAGCGGAGGCTTGCCCGATTCCAACAGAGGTCATACTTATATTCTATCAGTTATAGACCATTTTTCCGGATTCACTTTTGCAAAAGCACTAAAAAATCAAAGCGCGTACGCCACCAGTAAGGCGTTGGCGAAATTATTTTAAAAATTTGGCATTCCAAATAAGGTTTTAAGTGAAAACGGAAGCAATTTTGTTTCAAAGGTAACAAAAGAGTTAATGAGTTTTCTTAATATAGAGAAAATGGTGACATCCCCATATCCCCCACAAGCTAACGGTAAAATAGAAAATAGGCATAAAATATTTTCGAATGTATTAAACATTTATACAAAAGACAACAGGAACGATTGGGATCAATTCTTACCCTATTTAACCAACGTAATCAATACTGCTCATTCAGAAACAACTAAAGACAATCCATTTTATTTACTTTTAGGGGAAAACCTAAGGGGTTTGTCAAAAATAGTTATTTCTTTTTGAAACTAGCTAGGCTGATAAGAAATAACATTGCCTACAGAATGGTGTATCATTTGTCTCAAAATCTTAACAGAAACATTTTTTTAATTTTTTTCAAAGGTTTCCACTAATGTTTAAATAGGTTAATGTTTCAATTTTTCATTGATTACAAATAAACAGGTTAGACAGGCTTTGTATATGGAAACATCTGCGCGTCAGACTCTGGACTCTTTACAACTTTAACGTTTGGTTGGGAATATTTTGCTCTATTAGCATTTATTCAAATTCACACATTTTGGATGAAAGTCAAAGTGGAACGATTTGAATTTCTTAGATGTGAGTTTCTGTTTTGTTTATGAAACAAATAGGTCCTTATTTATGACCCATGTGTAGAGAACCGTGCAAGGATCTGTTTCAATTTACGGCCCTAACTCCCTAATTACTGGATTTAAGGAAAGATTTATTTTCACGTAATGTGGGGTTAAATGAGTGATTTGTTTGAGTACGAGTTCGAATGATTTTGGGACAATTAAAAACATTTCAAATATATTAAATTGGGAATGACGAACCAAGGATTGTTTTTGCTGCGCACCTACACCTACAACCTTTTTTGGTGCTAGTAGGCACAATTTTTATTAGCAAAAATTATTTGAAGTTTTATTTACATATTTTTTTTCCTCTAAAAAGAGCTGCTTTCTTTTGCTTAAGGAATTTGGAATTCGGTTAGGGTGTGAATCGTCGGTTATTGGTAAGTTTATTTGTTCAATTAAAGTGTTTTTAAAGGTAAGACTATTTTATATGAGTATTTACAAAAAATGGATCGAGCATTTTCTAATTAGGAATTGACATCTATTTAGGTTCAGAGAGTGAAACCAGAGTAGGAGTGTAGGAACCGCATGTACCAGAAATTATTCGGTACAGCGGGCAATATAAATAGAGTGCATACATAAATTAAATACAACTATTGTTTTAATTAATACTTTATCAATAATAACTGTTCCTGCAGCAAAGGCCCTAGTTTAAAGAACATCCTGAGCAGGGTCGTATCCAGGATGTTTTTTTCTGGAGGGGGGATGGTCTATAAAAGGATTTCTTCTAGGGAGCAACTTTAAAAAACGCATAAAACCTTTTTTTATATTCATTTTCGTTACGTTTTTACGATCCAGAAAAATATTTCGTGGGGTGGGGTTCAAACCCCCAGACTCATCCCCCCTTTGGATAACGCCTTGATTTTGGGGTGAGTGGCTGACCTTTTATGATTTGGGTTTATTGTTTTGATTTATTCTATCTGTTATTTTAATGCACGTTGTCAGCTTTTTAATTTTTCAAATTTTTCCTTCTTTTAATTTTATTCTTTTTGAGATTTTAAGAATTGTTGCTGGTTAATGATATTAGCGTGTTTTTTGCCTAGATTAATAAGATAGTGATTTATTGTATTCATTGACTTTTTTCCAGATAAATCAGATAAATCAGCTAATCCGAAACGCCCAAATGAGAAGCCGAAACGCCGAAGAAAGAGACTACATTTCAGAATGTCCAATTGGTTTTCCCAGTCCAATGCTATCATCAACATTGGAAACGACAACCAAATTTCTTTTAGGCCTAAAAAGACGATCAATACCCCAAGTGAAGAAAAAAAGGAAGCAGAAAAACAAGGAAGAAATGTTTTTGTCAGGGGGGTTCATAGGTTGGGGAAAAGGTGTAGGGAAAGGGGGGGGGTATGGGAACCCTCGGGGGATTTTTTGGGGAAGTTCGATCCCCCTGTTCCAAATCCAGGTGATGAATAATAGTGGTATTCCAACTTTGTAATCCAGTGGTAATCCAATTTTGTAAATCCAACTTTACTTCCAAAAACTTTAATAAACTTGAAATTGTTTATTTTTCTTTCCTTGAATTTAAGTTCTTGTGGCTTAAGAGTTAACCTCAATGTTTGGTTGTCAAATTTAAGGCGGTAGGCGGTCAGTCCATATTTGTTGACTCTGCACCTTGTACCACTACATGTTTTATAATTTCTTGATTTTGTCAGGATTGTCTTGACTGTTAGTCAGGCAATTGCAAGCTTAATCTTCTATTAAAGTTTGATTTTGATCAGCCTATATTTAACCAATTGTCTTTACTTTTTTAGAATGCCAAAAGTCAAAGACAAGAACCCGACCAAGCCTGCCCCCGAAGATGACCCCGACCGGATCCTTACGACCCTGCTTGGCCCTGGACATCCCCAAAAACAAACGAAACTGGAACATTTCGCAAAATATAAGGCAAAAGCAGACAGGCTATCGACTTTAGCCGTTAAGGCCCCACAGAGTACGTCCCTGACAACCCTGCCTGCCCCTGAAAATTCTGTATCTGAAGCCCTCATCAATCAATCCCTGACAACCCTGCCTGCCGGATTTGCCACTGACCTTCCCACGACCCTGCCTTCCGACACACCAACAACAACCCTGCCTGCCCCCGGATTTGCCACTAACCTTCCACCGAACCTGACTGCCGAAGCACCAGTAACGACCCTGCCTGAACCCGAAAACTCCGCTGGAAAAGCATCAACTTTAGCCGTTAACGCCCCACCGAGTACGTCCCTGACAACCCTGCCTGCCCCTGGAAATTCTGTATCTGAAGCCGTCATCAATCAGCCCCTGACAACCCTGCCTGCCGGATTTGCTAGTGACTTTCCCATGACCCTGCCTTCCGACACACCAACAACACCCCGGCCTGCCCCGGGTTTTCCAAATACCCTTCCACCTAACAGGAGGGCCGAAGAACCATAACCGACCCGTCCTTAACCTCAAAACACCGCTGGAAAAGCATCAACATAAGCCGTTAACGCCCCACCAAGGACGTTAATGACAACCCGGACAGCACCTGTAAATTATTTTCATAAAACCGTCCTCACTCAGCCCCAGACCCCACATCCTACCAGAGTTACTAGTGACCTTCCAATGATCAAGCATTCAGACACACCAACAACAACCCTGCCTTCCCCGGTATTTGCCACTAACCTTCCGCCGAACCTTACTGCGGAGCACCAGTACCAACCCTGCCTGAACCCGAAAACGCCACTGGAAAAGCAAAGGCCAACCGAGCACACAAAATCGTTTACTGGAAGACCTGCCAGTTCTGCCACCATTCGTTCCAATACCTCGAAAATCATCTGGTGGCTAAGAAAAGCGAGTGTGGAAAAGATCCGCAATGCCAACCAAGGTCAGCTGCCCAGATCAAAGGGCTTGTTAATATTTCGAAACAGACTATTGAGACCGACCAGAAGTCAAAATAATACTACTCGGCATTCAGGCTGAAAGAGGCGATAAGAGAGGCCGGGACGCTAAACAAACTCTGCACAACTTTGTTCGAGCTTACCGGCGTCTTCTTCGACACGACTGAAGCTGAAGACTGCGAAGTCCTACTACAAGACAAACCAACAACAACATCTGGAAATATCCCAGCCCCATGCGACTCCACTTTTAACGAAGAATCTTTTTCTCGTCCATAACCGTCAGTCCATCTCGTCCATCTCAGTCAACAACATCAGTGGCCCCACTCTTAGTGAGTCAGTTGCCGCAAGCATCGGAGTCTGCAGTGCCATCAGCAGCGCCATCGCCAACACCAAAATCTGCAGCTTCCGCCAACCACGAACCCGCTGTGCCTCCAAAGCAAATCGCACGTCCCACACAGAAAAGACAGATGAGGGCAAGCCGTACCACGGCAATAGTGGAGTCACCGGAGGTTGACGATGCTGAATATCTGCGTGCATACTCAGAAGGATCCTAGTACGATCCTTGCTTGGAGCCTTCAATTTAAGAAAAAAGCGACCACCAAATGGAAGAGCAATACCAGCACGTTCGCCCAGCTAGGGAGAGAAATTTTAAGGATGAGCTGAGAATTGAGATGTCCAAGAGAGGGCTGTACCAAGAGTACAGCTTCCAAAAATGTAGGTCCGAAGAGCGTTCGGTCTTGAAACAAGGGGTCGAAATGATGGCAACTTTCAAGACTTGGTCGGCCAAGTGCGGAGATATTACCAGTAAGCGGTTCAAAAACCCTCTTGGCTGCGCTCAAAAAGTTGTGTTTTTTTACTCGAAGGCACAGCGTACAAATGGTCAAACTTGCAGTCTGCCGTCCGGGCAGAGTTCTTCTTCGACCTCCGTGCCGAGGCGGGAATGCAGCCAAGCACTTGATCCAAGTACATCCAGGCATACCAACGGTTCCTGAACTACATTGGCAGCCGCAGGGTCGATGGCCCATGCAAGTTTGCTGCAGACAACCTTGCCCAGGCCCTGAAGGCCCTCGACCACCTCGACCAAAAGCATGTTTCGCTTGCCACTGCCCATAAGCGAAGGCGCGAGCGAGAAAGGGCCTTCGACCCGGCCAACTTCACAACCGAAGACTATCGGCAAATGAAGAAAGAGGTCGAGATTTTCATGGAGCCAGTACTGCAACGACTCGCGAAAAACCGTCTCATTGGCGACGACAGACAGCTCCTGACGGCCTATGTGTGCTGCTTCGTCTCGTACCTCTTTGGCCACCGGTCTAGCGTTGCCCTAAATATGACGGTGGACGAGTTCCTTCAGAGAAAAGAGATACTGCTTGAACAGCGAAAGCTCAACATTGTGCTGGTTGAGAAACATAAGAACGCCTCCATTCGAGCTGCAGGAGTGGCATTGGACGAACACGAGGAGAAGATCTGCCAGCAATATCTCTCCTTCGTTCGCCCCTCACTCGTAAACCATGGAGAGACCAGCCCATCCAACTTTCTCCTGAACGCGAATGGGAAAGATTGATAACGGTTCCCAGACGGAACCATGCTTTCTGGAGAAATTATTCCCCGACCAGATGCGGCCAGGAGTCAATGTCCCCAATCAAACCAGCCTCAGACACTTAATTGCCACTATCAATGACCGGGATGAAAAAACGACGGCGAAGGAGAAAGAGATCATGAGTGACTACCTGTGTTACACAGGTAAAATATATTTCCTATGTTTCATTTTATCTTTCAGGTCAATATCTGCTGTCAACTAGCACCTGCTGTCTCTTATTATTATCCATAACTGTTTACCTTCCTGTGTATGATTTTATATTTCAGGTATGTTCATATTGATATCTGCCATCATCACGAATCGACAATTTCTGATATATATTATGTTCATTTTGAAAGATAATGGAAACGGAAGTTCAAAACTGATATCATAAAATAAACTTACTATAATTATCAACTTTCAAAGGAAATTCCTTCGATCGTCTTTAAACCGAAAAGTCCATTAATTCCTTCTTTTTTCTTCGGCAGAAAAGACAGCCAAGAATCATTACCGCTATGAGCATTTCGAGAAGGTTGCGAAAGCTCGAGTGTGCATAGAGGGAACCACTGCACGGGCAACAGGAGTGTCCGTCGACCCACACCTTAAGGAGACTGACGTCCTACAAACAAAGGCCGCTCCGATCGACGATGTCATACGCAAGAGGATGGTCAATGACGTAAGTATTTCTGAATTGTTTATTCTAACCTTTTCTTTCTAACTAGTGTTCAAACGTCCTGAAGCTGGAGTGGAACACCTGTTAGTGAGATGATTAACACTCTGTACTACTAGCTTCCTAGTGACTAGATGACCATAAATTAAGCTGTGGTACTGTGGGTTGGTTTGTTGGCGAGAGATATTCTTTCTTCCTGAAATCCGTCACTCCTCTCTACTGTTTTGTAGTTTAGAGTATTATTGTCCAGCTATCCTTTGTTCATGGTCATGTGTGGACCGTAAACGGGCCTATCCCTTTCTTTCTTGGTTAATCAGTTCAGCTTTAGATCTATTCGTCTAGTATCCAGCAAAAATATAGCGAGTTTTGCTAACTTTTATTGATCTGTGGTTAAAAAACACAAGAATTGGTAAACAAAAAAACTGAAATTTTTTTACAAGAAAAATTAGTAAAAGACGAAAGATTAACTCACTAGGAGGAGAGGCCAGAGCTATGAAAATTGCTAGAGTTGATTTGAGTAGTTAAAATAAATCCTAGTAAATCCTTATCGGTTTTTTTTAACAAGGTTTGAAAATAATAGGGATTTCAATGTTCAATCAAGTAAATATGGGCAAAATGATCAAATGAGGAAAAAACATTTTCAGTGAAACAAATCCATGTGCAACTTCAATGATATGACACTAAAACTACATCCGTAGAAAATAACATAAAGATTCAGTGGTAAGGCTTAAAAATAATGTAATTTAACTGAGTGGTAATTAATGTAATTTAACTTCAGCTTGCAGTAAGTCGTTCATCCATCTTAATAGAGGTTGAACAGCCATGTTTGTAGGATGCCAGTCAACAGACACCTTTCTGTGCTGGTCTTCGTCTATCTAAAATATAACTTAATCGACTTATTCAAAACATTCTTAATTTTTTTTAGGCGGTGAACAAGGTGGTCTCAGCTCATCCAGTGAGCTCTTCACCAGACCTGAAAACGATAACGCTCAAAATGGTAAGAGCCACCAACCCTGAGATGACCGACCCAGGCTTGATCAAGTCGGTAAAGGACCTATATGCGAAGCACGTGAAGCACGTCCGTGCCGCAGAGGTTCTGAAGATTATCGCACAGAAAAGGGGACTCGGAACCGACATCGCTGATTCCATCACCCAAGAAAATCTGAGGAAAGCGATAAAGAAGCTGGGCTTCTCGGACACCTACCCCACCGAGCAAGTGAAGGCCATCCATCGGAGTGCAATAAGCTCGAGGATATATCCCGCTGAGCCGGTAGTCGACGACTACTTGATGAAAGCGGTGATGACGCAGACTTGGGTCGGCCTGACCAAGGCTACAAGTCATTCTGCAGGAGCTGGAGACGGCGTCTTCACCACTCTCCCGTTCTGGGAAAATCAAGCGGTCGTCGAGTACCACGGCCACCGTATGGAAACATCAGCAGCAAATGTGCTCATACCGACTCTCAACGGAGACGAAGACGGAGCAAACTACTTTCTCTAGGCCGGCGAGCTGACAATCGACGCCCGACTACCAAACTGTGAGTGCCATCTGGACCAAATTTGCTACGGGCGCCTCATTAACCATCAGGCGAAGGAAGACATGCCAAATCTTCGTCTCAGACTCGTCAACATTAGTGGGGTGAAATCACCGTTCTTGGTCGCCACCCGCGACATCAAAGCCGGTGAAGAATTAAAATTTGACTACGGCGTCCGACCAGGGGACTTTGGCGAAGGGCATGATGAGACCTTACTGCTTCCAGAGAGCAAGCGGCGGAAGCTGAAAAACAGATAAGATCAGACCAAAAACCCATCCAAGGAAGCAACGGAGGATGCAGCTCTAGCCGTCGAGAAGGAAACGGTGGAAGATGACCGCAGAAAGAAGAAGAGAAAAATAAAAAAGCAACAATCATGCCTCGCAGCAGCACCAGAAGATGCAGCAGCACCAGCCACCAGCCAACCATCTGCTGCAGAAGCTAGTGCAACAATTGGTCCCTGTACAGACGGAAAAGTTAAGTAGATATTCTCCCAAGATTCGTCTTACAAACCTAACATGGTTGAAAAGCTCCAGTTTTAGGCCAAAATATGTTTTTTTTTCTGGTGTTATCTTCCCCCATCTCCCCTACACCCAAACAATGATGTTAGTGCTTATTCTCTCAATCTATTGTCAAAGCACCTACATTAAAAAGTGACTTCAAATATGTAACATTTTAAACATTAATATTGCAATAGTTATGAGCCAACAACACGGAATAATTGTGTGAAAAAAATGGTAAATACTTAGAAATTAAAATAAGTACATTTATCAGAATATAAAGCAATTTGTAGTTCCAGTATTCTAGCTAGAACAGCCAGTAATATCATGTTTTCCTAAAGAAAGATTCTTACAGGTCGTTTTTTTTGTTGCAAAAAGAATAGAACTAATAGAAGTATTCTTTTTGCAGGTCTTGGGTGGTGGTAATCAACTTAACCCTTTGTCTATTGTTTTTGGCCAGTGCTATTTTCATAGTAAGAAGGTATTCAAGTGTCCTTCAGTTACATGAACCTTGTCAGTATTATCCGAAAACCCCTATGGTGACACACCTAAGCGGTGAATTAAGACAACAAAATTATCGCCGTGCGTACAATAATCATGCTGACGAAGTAGAGTTTTTAACCATATATGTATCTGATACATATAGAACAAATGATACATACGAGATAGAACACAAAATATTAGAAGAAACCACAGAATATGACATAGAAATGTTAAAGCTACATTTCAACGAAGCGTATCCACAAAGTCAAATTCAAGATATTAAAATTTTTCAAGATACTAAGGAGATTGATTACCTGCAAAGAAAGTTGCAAGTAAACCCGTTATTTATGTAAACTTCAAACCACAGCTATGGTTTCGGAGTTTTTTCTTCTTCGCTAAATTCAAAACTTTTTTATGTACAATATTCTTTGATCTTCTTCTTTACAATATTCACTTTTGCGCATCTCCACTCAACTTTTTGGTCCCCATCCCCCCCCCCCCCATTTTTTTATACTGTTTTTGAAGTTCATTTTTAACTGTTTTTTATTATTTTTTTAACATGATATATTTTTTTTCAACTTTTTTTACATCACTTAGAATGACATGAAACATAACTAAAATATAAAAATTCACATTTAATATTTTCGAAACTCAAAATGAGAATGTTATAGATTCTACGAGTGATTGCGTAATATGACTACTGGTATATGCTAACTTCAAGGATGTATGGTGTTTTCGATTGTGAATTCATTGGCTTGAAGAATTCGTCATGTGGGGTGATTTTTGAATGTGCGTTTTTATTGCTGACTACAGATCGTAGAGAAGTCTCTTGTTATCACTGGCATATCAACTACAACATGTATGCTTACAATAGAGACATTGTCGCAATACATTATGCGTTATAAACAAACTAGGTTTATATGATACAGTGATACCCCCTTTCTATGATGAAGGGAAGGATCTATCCATGGTACAAGAAGAATTTAGAGAAATATGTAGTTTTTTTTTGGTGTAACAGCACTATACGTTAAAGGGAATGTACCCACTGATAAACTTTTAATCGACAAATGCAAATCATATATACCAATATTTAACTTGGAAGATTTTAATTGTGAGGTACTTCCGAGTAAAATACACAACCCAGAGGACGAGGTTCAATTTTTTAGCAGATGGGTGCCGATAAAATTCCTTCTCAGAATATGTGTATAAGATATCCCAGGAAGAAGAAGAACAACAAAATCCGTGATATAGATTGGGATCACACCAAGTGGATGATGAACGATGATGAATTTTTATAACACCTATCACCCCCATGACTATCCAACAGTCTTTTTAAAGACCAACAAATCTATGAACACTTCGTAACCATGGTCATATGAATCTTTTCTGTGCCTTGACAGAAAACAAAACATCGCATCGTACTAGTCTGAAATAGTTCTTTTGTACCATGTGAAAAAACTCACAAAGGGTTTGATGCAATGAGTGGCTAATCAGATCAACCCTCGGTATTACTTACCAAAATTCCAAAAACTGAATGCTGAAAACTAATTAGGCACGAAAGGTAGTTTAGTTTTAATTCTGTATCCAAATATTTATAGTTTACTAGGTTTTAGACTACTTGTTAAAGTTACAAACAAAAGCCAATCCTCATAAATTAAAGAAAAAGGGGAAACACCCGAGTAGGGACTGACTTTCATATCTTGACGTGAAGTAACCTTTTACGCATTAGAAAATATCATGGAGCGACAAAGTGTCGTTTACAACTGGTTTGAGCAGCAAAACAAATATTTTGGCCTAAATACCACAAAAAAGCTATCAAGCATAAAGGCTACGAGAAAGGTGATCAACTTAAAATTATCGAAAAAGCTTGTACACAATCTTTTATATTCTGAAGGCAGGTTGCCACGCGACATTTTTCATATTTGAGCAATAAAAGCAATAAGTTAAAAGTGAAATACTATTATAGGCAATGGTTCAGAAGCTTCATTTGGATTTGATTTTGATTTTGAATAAAAATTCCGCCATTTTTATAGACTGCAATAGTTTCACGAAAAACATCTTTCAGCGTATTTTAATTCTAAATGAAAAGTGTTAAATGCAAATTCATTTTGGTTTTTATGTTGGATAAAAATTCGTTCGTTTTTATAGAAACTGTAATAGTTTCACGGGAAGCATCTTTCAAAGTGTTTTAAGTTTAAAAAAAGTGTTCATTGAAAATTAAATTTGATTTTGATGTTGGATAAAAATCCATCCATTCTTATAGAAACTGCAATAGTTTCACAGAAAACATCTTTCAGCGTATTTTAAGTTTAAATGAAGAGTATCAAATGCTAATTCATTTTGATTTCGCTGTTGGATAAAAATTTGTTCATTTGTATAGAAACTGCAATAGTTTCGCGAGAATCATCTTTTAGGGTGTATTGGATTTAAATAGAAATTATTAAATTCAACTTCGTTTTGATTTTAATGTTGGATAGAAATTCGTTCATTTTTATAGAAACTGCAATAGTTTCGCGGGAATCATCTTTTAGGGTGTATTGAGTTTAAATGAAAATTATTAAATTCAAATTCGTTTTGATTTTGATGTTGGATAACAATTCCTTTATTCCTGTAGAATTTGCAATAGTTTCATGGAACGCATCTTTCAGGGTTTTTTAAGTTTAAAAGAAATGTAGTAAATGCAATTTCATTTTGATTTTGATGCTGGATAAAAATTCGTTCATTTTTTATACAAGCTGCAATAGTTTCACGACAACCATCTTATAGCGCATTTTAAGTTTATATGTAAAGTATTAAATGCAAATTCATTTTGATTTTTAAATTCGTTCATTTTTATATAAACTGCAATAAATTCACAGGAAGCATCTTTCAGCGTGTTTTAAGTTTAAAAGCAAAGCATTAAATGGAAACTCATTTTGATTTTGATGTTGGGTAAAAATTTAGTCATTTTTATAGAAACTGCAATAGTTTCACGGGACCTATCTGGTAGTGTCTTATATTTCTACGCGGAAGGGACAAGGAACGGGACAAGGAATTCTACGCCTGAGGCATGAATATACAGTGCAGTTTAACCGGTACATTGACTTACCAGGGGTCAGTCATCTATTGCTACAGACGGTACATGTCTTACCAAACGGGTTCCTGAGGCAACACCCATTTTTTGGAGGCCAATCAGAGAGAGCGGATACAGAGGGTACTCCATATATGGTAACTTGATTAGAGACATGAATATACAGTGCAGTTTAACCGGTACATTGAGTTACCACGGTCATTCAACTATTATCATGACTGGTATATGCCTTAGCAGACAGGTTTCTGACTCGACAGTCAAGCCGCTCAGATTTCAGTCATAATTCAACTATTATCACGACCGGTATATACCTTAGCAGACAGGTTTCTGGGCCAACACCCGTTTTCTGGGCCAATCAGAGAAAGGTGATACAGAGGGTATTCCATATACGGTAACTCGATTAGTAATAAGATTCAAATATAAAGTGATTTTCATTCTCGAGATTGTGCAATTTAACCAGACAGGTTTCTGAGGCAATACCTATTTTCTGGATAATTGACTTTAGTCAAGACTGGTTTGCTTACGAATGCGTCGCTGCTAATTAAAGAATAGGATGCTACATTTAGAATTGTTTAAGTTGAAAGTTATAACATTTGCGTAAACTAACTCAATTTGCTTAAGAATGCATTACTGGTAATTAAAAAATGGGATGGTAAACTTAGAATTGTTGCAGAACATTCGTATAAACTAACTGAATTTGCGAAAAAAAGGTATTCAATTGGCATAAATCTATGAAAATGGTTAACGATGATAAAATAACCTTGTGACTTGACCTAACTTTACTTCTTCGATGTGGTCTGTATAATACACAAGTGGCGTTTGAACAGTGTTGCCAATTTAAAATAGGGTCTAACGTTATAGTACACTAAAAAGCTGATACTAACAGAGATGTAGATGTCAAGAAAAGAAATTTAATAATGAAATTCAGAACAACCCTTAGAAATCCTTGCAAATCAAGTAGTGAGGTATATATAAGCATGAACCATCAAGGATCGTAAGCAGCAATGACCCTAACCACCAGGGACCTCCAAAGGTCCCCTACCCACCCACTCCCAGGGGGCCCTCCCCCCACCTTTTTGGTCCCCATCTCTCCCCCCCATTTTTAATACTTCTTTTAAGTTTTTTTTAATCTTTTTTTTATTATTTTTCAACATGATATATTTTTTTCAACTTTTTTTTACATCACTTAGAATGACATGAAACATACTTAAAACATAAAAATTCACATTTAATATTTTCGAAACTCAAAATGAGAATGGTATAGATTCTACGAGTGATTGCGTAATAAGACTACTGGTATATGCCTTAGCAGACAGGTTTCTGACTAGACAGTCACCCCGGTCAGATTTCAGTCATAATATATACGAAGTACACAACATTTAAGGTAAGTTCAATATCCCAAAAAAAGAAATAAAAAAACCGGTCCATCTTGGTTAGAGGTTAATATATTAATTTTTTGGGGAATAAAATACAGGTCCAAATTACAAAAGCTCTTTCAGCGAGTCAAAAAGATTTTTTGGTTTTTTGATTCATTATTTACACTGATAGTGATATGGAGAATTCCAAGCGAATGCTGGTGAGTAAATTTTTTCTTGTTTTATAATAAAAAGAAAACCTTTTTGTGCTGCCGGTAAGTCAACATTGACTTATATTAGAATTTTATGTAAATATGCATGTATCAGATACTAGAATTGTAACAATTATCTATTACTTATTCAAATTCTTCCTTGAGTAGCTACCATTGTGAAGAATTTAAGCCTTTCTTGGCCCTCGATGCAATAGGCTATGAGATATTATCGTGAACATAGCTATCAGTTTAATAACATAAAATATGTGATTCAAGATGCGAAATGTATTAAGAACCTTACCTCTTTTCAGAGGTTAAGAGACGCATTGTTTAATTAAAATAGGAAGCTTTTTTAAAAGTATAAACAGCTTTAACGTAGAGAGCATCATATTAAAAATATACTTGGTTTAGCCTCCATCTAGGACTGCCGCTCGTTTCTTTATTTGTTTAAGTAGGTTGAAATTTAGGTCTTTAAGTTTACGAGCTACCAACTGAGAAAACTGAAAAAAAAAATATTTTAGGATGTTGTTGATCAAACCCCCCAGCAAAGTTGGATGTCTCCCCTGGTAGCAATGTGAGTCATAGCAAAATACACAATGAAAATACCCTCTTTCGCAGTTTCAAAGATTCGAGTGCTATGAGAAAACGGATAAGGATGCTTGTAAAAACACAAGAAAAAGATAGACATTCACTTCTATTTAAAGGAAGAGATGTGAGGCGTTATACTCAGTTAAACCATGCATGGAAGTATCCTATAGTGTCGTTATGCTAAATTTCTGATTGATTTGTCAATGTTCCTTTCTAAAAGCAGTATTTTTATGATTTCAAATAAAACTAGTTGACTTTTTTAATACTATCATTACTCAAAAGGTCCAGAGATTCTTAGAATATATTTTATATCCTAATCCCCTGCGATATAACCTATTCATCACTTGAAAAGCCCATTATAACTGTTGATTTTATGTCTAAAAATATACTTTAAAGTGGATTATAGAATGGGTTTAATCCAGTTCAGAACCCATAGTCGACATTCTGGTACTATTCCTACTTGCAACGATAGCTAAACTACCAAGTGAGAAAAAATTGTCATTTATAGCTGAATTTGAAGGGTAAATATCAACTTGACAACATCATCTTTGAATGTCAAGGTTACTAGTGATTCCATTCATAGTTCTATTCACGAGACCCAACTGATCATGCATCTAGCTTTTTAATGTTTTAAACATTATATTTAGGTTTTTTAACCTTTCGTAGGTGTGTATTGCATGAAACTCATGTTTAGTTTGCTATTTTGAACTTTTCTGAGCTAGATTTCCCAACCTTTCGTATGTATGTGTCTGGTTTTATTAATGATATTTGATTTTCTAATAAAGTTCGGTTTTATTTTTCAGAAATAGGAACATACATGTTTAAAATACATCTGATTTTAATAATTGGGTACATTTTTGCAGATTTTTTAATACAGTTGGGGTTTAGTTTTCAGAAATATGGACATCCCACTTTAAAATACATCTGATTTTATTAATAACATTTTTTTTATATAAAGTTGGGTTATAGTTTTCAGAAAAAAGAACATCCATAACGTTCTGTTCTAAATTTTTCAGTAGAAGATAGAAACAGTAATACTTTGATTGTGAATATTCGCCATGAAGATAAAGAGTTCTTTTTTAATTCTGCGTTTTTTCAAAGAGGTGTAAAAATGTTCAAGTTCTCTTCTGAAGATAGAAAGTTCCTCTTTAATTCCGAGTTTTCTCAATAAAGTGAAGAAAAAGCTCAACCTCCCTTCCGAATTTTCTCAAAGAAAAAAAAAGTTACAGATCCATTCTAATTCTTTTTTCAAAAGAAAATAAAAAGTTTCCACTTCAGTTCTGAATTTTTGCAAAGACGGGAAACAAGTTTTGAGTTTCCTCTGGAGTTGACATCGTACCCTAAAAAAAGAATGGAAACAAAGACGAAGTAATGCCTTAAAATATCTTTATTGCTATAATTACATGATAAATATCCTCCTAAAAATAAACTATGACACCGAAATTGAATAAGTATCATATTACGAGAAAATATTATGGAAAATTTTTATAATAGGCTTTGAAATAACCTTTATTTCTATGGATGAATGGGTGAAGCCTAAAACGAACAGAAACTAGAAATCCTTGGAAATCAAGTAGTGAGACGATTATGAGTATGAATCGTCAAAAATCGTTAGCACCATTGACCCTAACCACCAAAGACCTCAACCTCCAAAGGTCCCCATACCCCAAACCTCCAAGGGGCCCCCTCCTCCGACGCTTTGGCCTGCTCCCCCATTTTTTTATACTTTTTGAAATTTTGTTTTCTTTTTTTATTTTTTTAACATGGTATTTTTTTCAACCCCATTTTTTACATCTCTTGGAATGACATGGAACATACTTAAAACATAAAAAGATCACATTTAATATTCTCAAAATTGAAAATGAGAATAATATAGAAATTTTAGTCGTGACTTTTACTATTAGAAAAATAATGTTTGTAGTAGCACTTTTTTTCTTTTTTTAGGAGGGGGACTTCGAAATTATTCAACTTTTTTTTACGTATCTTAAAATGACAGGAAATATGTTTACGGCTATGGCAATCGTACTCGATATGGATATGCGAGATTGAGATCTCCGGGTTAGAGCTTAATATATTCAGTCTTTGAGCATAAAATACAGGTCAAAATTACAATTTTGTATAGTTTGAAAAGCTAATTTCAAGGATAAATGGTGTTTTCGATTGTGAATTCCGTGGCTTGAAGAAGTCATCATGTGGGGTGGTTTTTGAATGTTCGTTTCTATTGCTGACTACAGATCGTAGAGAAGTCTCTTGTTATCACTGGCATATCAACTACAATATGTATGCTTACAATAGACATGTGGCGCAATACATTATGCGTTATAAACAAACTAGGTTTATATGATAGAGTGTACCCCCATTCTATGATGAAGGGAAGGATCTATCCATGGTACAAGAGGAAGTTAGAGAAATATGTAGTTTTTTCGGTGTAACAGCACTATACGCGAAAGGGAATGTACCCACTGATAAGCTTTTAATCGACAAATGCAAATCCGATATACCAATATTCAACTTGGAAGATTTTAATTGTGAGGTATTTCCGAGTAGAATACACAACCCAGAGGACGAGGTTCGATTTTTTAGCAGATGGGTGCCGACATATATTCCTTCTCGGAATATGTGTATAAGATATCTCAGGAAGAAGAACAACAACAAAATCCGTGATATAGATTGGGATCACACCAAGTGGATTATGAACGATGATGAATTTTTATAACACCCATCACCCCCATAACTATCCAACAGTCATTTTAAAGACCAACAAATCTATAAACACATCGTAACCATGGTCATATGAATCTTTTCTGTGCCTTGACAGAAAACAAAACATCGCATCGTACTAGACTGAAATAGTTTTTTTGTACCATGTGAAAAAATTCAAAAAGGGTTTGATGCAATGAGCGGCTAATCAGATCAGCCCTCAGTATTAATTACCAAAACTCAAAAAACTGAATGCTGAAAACTAATTAGGCACGAAAGGTAGTTTAGTTTTAATTCTGTATCCAAATATGTATAGTTTACTAGGTTTTAGACTATTTGTTAAAGTAACAAACAAAAGCCAATCCTCATAAATTAAAGAAAAAGGGGAAACACCCCAGTAGGGAATGATTTTCATATCTTGAGTCGAAGTACCCTTTTTAAGCATTAGAAGATATCATGCAGCGACAGTGTCGTGTAAAACAGGTTTGTTCAGCAAAACAAATATTTTTGCCTAAATACCACAAAAAAATCTATCAAGCATAAAGGCTACGAGAAAGGTGATCAACTTAAACTTATCGAAAAGTTTGTACACAATCTTTTATTTTCTGAAGGCAGGCTACCACGCGACATTTTCATATTTGAGCATAAAAGCAGTAAGTTAAAAGTGAAATACTATTATAGGCAATGGTTCGGAAGCTTCATTTGGATTTGATTTTGATGTTGGATAAAAATTAAGTCATTTTTATAGAAACTGCAATAGTTTCACGGAAAACATCTTTCAGTGTATTTTAATTTTAAATGAAGTGTTAAATGCAAATTCATTTTGGTTTTTATGTTGGATAAATATTCGTTCACATTTATAGAAACTGTAATAGTTTCACGGGAAGCATCTTTCAGCGTGTTTTAAGTTTTTAAAAAAACATTCATTGAAAATTAAATTTGATTTTGATGTTGGATAAAAATCCATCCATTTTTATAGAAACTGCAATAGTTTCATGGAAAAATCTTTCAGCGTATTTTAAGTTTGAATGAAGAGTATCAAATGCTAATACATTTTGATTCCGTTGTTGGATAAAAATTCGTTCATTTTTATAGAAACTGCAATAGTTTCGTGAGAATCATCTTTTAGGGTGTATTGAGTTTAAATGAAAATTATTATATTCAAATTCGTTTATTATTTTGATATTGGATAAAAATTCGTTCATTTGTATAGAAACTGCAATAGTTTCACGGGAATCATCTTTTAGGGTGTATTAAGTTTAAATGAAAACTATTAAATTCAAATTCGTTTTGATTTTGATGTTGGATAAAAATTCCTTTATTCCTATAGAATTTGCAATGATTTCATGGAACGCATCTTTCAGGGTTTTTTAAGTATAAACAAAAAGTAGTAAATGCACTTTCATTTTGATTTTGATTCTGGATAAAAATTCGTTCTTTTTTAAACACACTGCAATTGTTTCACGAGAACCTTCTTATAGCGCATTTTAAGTTTATATGCAAAGAATTAAAAATGAATTCATTTTGATTTTTAAATTCGTTCATTTTTATAGAGACTGTAATAGTTTCACAGGAAGCATCTTTCAGCGTGTTTTACGTTTAAAAGAAAAGCATTAAATGGAAACTCATTTTGATTTTGATGTTGGGAAAATTTAGTCATTTTTATAGAAACTGCGATAGTTTCACGGGAACTATCTTTCAGCGTGTTTTAAGTTTTAAATGAAAAGTATTCAATGAAAATTAAATTTGATTTTTATGTTGGATAAAAATCCATCCATTCTTATAGAAAATGCAACAGTTTCACGGAAAACATTTTCTGATTTAATACATGCAATAAACTAGCTAGTGTCGATAACCGGACATAAAGTACCAGTGGGAAAGCCGCATCGTGTCTCTGAACAAGCCTAGAGTACGATTGTTAGAGCCGTAAGCATATTTCATGTCGTTTTAAGATACGTAAAAATCTAAGTGTCAGAGTGAATTGAATTTAGGTTAGATAGATTATAGATGGCAGCAAACCCGCTCAGACAAACAGTCATAGTGAGAGAGACATTCAAAAAGTTGGGTTAATCTATGTTCGTGAATTGAATTTAGGTTAGATATATTATAGATGGCAGCACACCCGCTCAGACACACATTCATAGCGAGATAGACGTTGGGTTAAAAAGTTGGGTTAATCTAGGTTCAAAAAGAGTGGCGCCACTCTAGAAATTTGTATCTCAAATTTCTCGCTGGTATGTTAAAACCGTGGAAGAACAGAAAAATTATAGATTGTACGGGAAACATAAAAATTAAAAAAATGAAACTGTATATACGTAAGGTTTTATCTCTCTCTCTCGGCTTTCTCTCTCTCTCTCTCTCACGTCAATTTTTTTGTCTAAATGAAATTTAAAAGATAAAAAAAGTACTAAAAACTCTTTTTTTTGTACGGAATGATATAAAAAATGTTTTCTCGCTGGTATGTTAAAACCATAGAAGAACAGAAAAATTATAGATTGCATGGGAAACATAAATATTAACAAATGAAACTGTATATACGTAAGGTTTTATCTCTCTCTCTCTCCAGGTTTAATGTTTCTAAAATTAATAAAAGCAAAACAATATGTCCCATTAGACTCTAAAAAAAAAACATGATCAGATCATTCGAAACCTAGTGAAAATATTGTATTCTATTATAGGAGCAAAATTGGACTGACGGGCAGGATATTTGGGCCGAGTTCGGGCTGACTGAATCCTATGATGAAACCCTGTAATTGGTCGTTGAAGCAGCGGATTCATGTGATGCTAAACTCAAAGGACTTGAAGAAGGACCTGAAGAAGGTCAAATTATGGAAGAAGAACCAGAGTTTATAGAAGACGATGACGTCGTTTACATTAAAACAGTGTTTCGTGGGACTGAATGCAACAATGACATAAAAGCAGAAGAAAAAAAAGTCATGGAAGAAGATGACGTGGTATATTTAAAAACAATTATACATGTAGACTTAGAATTAATAGATTTTTATTTTAATAAAATGATGGAATAAAAAAAAACCTAGTATATTGACAGATAAAACATGTTGATAGAACAAGTTTCGTCTAATCTTTGGGAAAGTGTGATAAAAACTCAATGATAACTCACATCATTATCATCAGCAGTTAAATCATCAATATTCCTATTGTCTGACATAATTGTTTCTTTACTGAACACAGTTGAACTTATGACATTACAAAATGCTTCAAAATGCCATTCGTCAAGTCAACAAACATAACCCTTATCGTGAAACACTGCTCAAAGTCAATGTCATTGATCAACCTTCAGAAAATACTGAAATAACGAAAAAAGAAGATTTATTAACAAGTGTTGTAGACTTGTTACCTCCATCCTATCGTGAACAAGGTAAAAGAATCTTGATGTATCTCGCTGTCAATGGACGAATTGACGAGAAAAAGAATGAAGTTATAATCCAGCGCAAGCCCTAGAATTTAATTGATTTGTTTTAGGATCTGATTGCTAATCGTAAAAGAGTCGATTCCATTGATACTAAAATCTATATAATTTTTTTAAATTCGTCAAATTTTCCTATAAGTCTTATTAGAAAAAATCAAATTAGAAATAAAATAGAAGAAAATTGTACATCAGCAACATTAAAGGTAGAAGATGATGAAGTTAAGTCTTTCTTGGAAAATACTAGTACACCTAGTAAAAACAATGATTCGATGACAACGGTAGCTAGACAAAAGCGAAGACGTATTGATTCACCCGACAAATCTGGGTGTCATTTTATTCGTCGACTACCAGCCCCCTTAAGATTAAGTATTTTTTTAATCTATTGAGATTCAGATCCATATATTCAATGTATAAAGTTGTGGACCCGCTTCCCTTCTCGTTAAATGTGTCCAAAGTTGATATCAATTCATTGACCCAATTGAAAAAGCTACCATCAAATTCATTTAGGCCAGGGTAAAAAGTTTGGTGGCCGGTTGAAAAATGAAAATAAAAAATGTCTCATGACGTCCCTTTTTGTAAGTAAACTTTTTGATTGACTGACGCCTAAATCCCCCCCCCTGACCGCCCCACGTCTGAATCTGAATCTCAATAAGTGCTCGAATTCGGTCGATGTAGGTATGAAAAACATTGACAGGGTCTGTTAAAATGACACCCCCGTCAACCAAGTTTTCCCCAGGAGGATTAAAATCTACCCTATGTGTTTTTAAGTGTCCTAGAGCAGATTCTAACAAATAAAATTTACGTAGTTCCGGGGACGCGACACTATTTTCATAGACCTAATTCCGTAATAATAAAATCATCGTCAAAAATGTCCTCGGAAACATCTGCTCCAACAATTTCTATAAGGCTGTTCATCTCTTCCGTTGTAAACAGGAAATCTGGGGGAGGTACTAAACGACGTACCTTCACTAACATCATCTGATTGTTCCGGTGAATGTGGACAATTATCCATGATATTCTGAAGTCCTGGGCCAGGGAAGGTAGTTGTTTTGTAGCTTTCCCCTGAAACTAAAATGAATGGATTGATTTTTTTTTTTCTTTGAGGAAAGTTTTATCACAATTATAACACGCTATTTATTTTTTTCTTAGTTGGATTTGTATTTATATTATTTATGAAACAAATGTTTTTTTTTCCTAATTGGATTTGTATTCGTATTATTATTTATTAAACAAATGCATAATAAATTAAAGCTTGTGCTTATAGCACTATTTATAAAACAAGTTCATAATAAATTAATAAATTTGTTAATAGCATACACATACACACACACAAACACACGCACACACACACAAACACAAATACACACACACACATTTGAGGAAAAATTTATTTAATTTTTTCTTACGTTTCCAACAGAAGAGCTGGCCAATGTTTTATACGACGGATCCATTGTTATCAAGGGGATAGAATGGAATTCTTGAGGATTTT
>NC_142806.1:933775-984716 GCF_049724085.1 Artemia sp. Qi Xiang Cuo | reverse complement strand
CGCTATCCCCAAAAACCCAATTTTTTCCCGACAGAATTTCAACCCCATGTCCCCCCAAAAGATTTCCAGATGACATGGTATCCCCAGCAACCCCGATAGAAAGACCCCTATCGTTACAGGATGAATTAAACAGAGCTATGGAAACACCGGGGGCAAAAAAAAGAAAGACCGCACCCAGGGATACAAATAAAGAAAATGCAAAAAATCTGAGAGAGGCCATGGACATTGTAAATTATCTGATAAAAACAAGGCAAAGTACCTTGCCTTGGACACAGGAACGCCCTGAAAATGAAAACTTGGGACAATACCATCACATAACGGTATCTAAAGTAAAACCCAAAGAATCCCATTCCTGGAAACAGACAATGCTACGGAACATACCCCACCCCCCGGAAGATATGGCATTCAAGCAGTGGAGACATTTTTCAAAGGTGTGTGACTCCTCCCAGAGTTCCTGAGAATCCTTTAACTCCCCTGAAACAAGATCTCAGCGCGAGGAAAAGGAAAATAAACCCTCCACTTCCAGAGGAGATGAGATATATGAAGCAAGAGCATGTGATACTACAAAACCACAAAGGACCGCCCCAGAAAGTCCTAATGATGAATCCTCAAGAACTAGTTCTACGAACTCCGATGGTGAGTTTCATGAAGAACAAAAACAAAAACCCACTTCGGCTACCGCCCATGCAAAAAAGACTAAGGCGAAAGGCCAAAAGTTTCTTCTGAAATAGTACAAGAAATTTGACCTAATCTCTATGAGAGTGTCAAAAAAGAGTAAAACGCCAGAAAGAGAAAAAGAAGTTACCACAAAATCGAGCAGAATAAGCCAGAAACCAGATAAATGGAAATACGTCTAGGAATAAAGTACCCCAAAAACTTATAAAGCAATATTAAATCGAAATGAGCAATCATGAAAAAAAAAAACAAAAAAACTTAAAACAAGGGTGTATGAGTAAAATATTACAATGAAAGCTATCCATAAAAGGTCGAAAGAAGTTAATAGTCAATTTTTCCAGACAGACTAAATCCCGGCTTGGTAAAGAACCCCGAAGATAGAAGAAGAACAAGTATTGTTCAACCCCTTCTCCAAAAAGAAAAATAACTAGAGCACCCCTGTTACAGACAGAACAAATATGGATCAGCTATTTCAAATACGATCGAAACTCCTAGAAGCATCGGCCCAATTGATAAAAGAAAAATTAAAAATTGAGAATATGATAGGAACCATACTTAAATCCCTTAGCGAGGTTAAGGCATCCCAAGAAAGAATGAACAAGAAAATAAATGAGATTTTGGTAACTAAACAAATGGATAAGTTAATTGAGGCCCAGTTTATGGAAGTGAAAGAACAAACCGCCAAAATCCAGGACGAAATGGAATCAATAAGCGATACCACGCTTATGCAAGGATATGATTATCCCGACAAAATCCTAAAATTACAAGTATTATACGACAAAATGCAGGAAATTGGTAAAAAAGTACAAGAATATAGAAATAGTACCGTTCTTTCCGCGACAATGGCAATACAAGAATTCCTGTCACCCCAAAGGATAAAGATTCTAGACTTACAGCATAAATACGACCACTTAAAAGCACAGAAAGAAATAATTCAGCTGCAACAGGACAGCTTAGAGAAACAACTAAAGGAGAACCATGCCGAAATTACCAGAGAACTACAAAAACAAAAAGAATTCTGCTCAAATTTAGAGAAGATGGTTGCAACATATTTTACAGTTGAAATTAACCTACCCCTCAGTCCCCATTTGGAAAATCTGCTTGCTAACAATTGCAACGAAGGACCATCAGAACCTGTGTATTTTGTAATCCCAAATCAAGCCCACCATAATATAAAACCACAAGAAGAAACTATTCAACAGGATCCTCCAACGGACAATAACATAATTATGAGGACCCAGTACCCCGACGCCCAAGAGAAAGATACTACGGGCCAAAGTTCCCTAGAAGTCTCTGCACCACAACGAATACCCAATACACAGCCTCTACCAGAAGATACTGAAAACTAGTGAATACCAAACGCGGGATTTAGTCGAACTGGAAAGAATGAGGTAAAAATATATATGTTTCTAAGAAGTAAAAAAAATTCTACATTTCGGCTAGCCAAGCATAGAGTGTTCCTCTATATGAAAAAAAAAAAAATATATTACAAATTCACTCATAAGGGAGAAAGTGTGGTAGATAGCCATCCTAGCTTTGCCCGGGACATGTAAACATCATCTTGGATAGCCCCCGGAGTAATAAACCCGAGGATCGCAGGGGATTGCTTGGTGAGGCGATTGACCTCAGGGCACGAGGATCAAATCCGTGTCCTGGGTTCGGTCGTCTATCAATCCATAACCTCAAACCACTATAATCCAAAATTTTCTTTTAATTTTAATAAAATATTCGGATCGGGGCTTGAATACTCAACTTGGCAACCGATCCGGGGAGCCTGTCGTTCCTCTGAAGGCTTGGTTATTTATATTTGGATGTTCGATAAGCCGAGAGTTCTTCGATAGATTCTACCCCTTCTGATATCAATTTTGTAGGATATTTTTTTTCTCAAAAATCAAATATGGAATCAAATAATACGAAATCTAATCAAATACGGAATTTCAAAATGTACTAAATTTAATCACAAGAAAAGATGACCAGAAATAACCACCATCCAAACCTACTCTAAAGGCTATAAAATACCAAACAACTTAAAATATTCAGTCAAAAAAAAGTATATGTGCAAGTTATTATCGTATTAATCACCCAGCCAAGAAACAATTAGGAAAACAGGTAATTAGCGGCAATATAATAATCAAGCAGTTAGCTAAATATGTAAATATATATATATATATATATACATATATATATATATATATATATATATATATATATATATATATATATATATATATATATATATATATATATATATATATATATATATATATATATATATGTAAGAGTAGTAACAATGCGAGGCATGATTTACCTGCATATAAGCATACAATAATTAACTAAATTATAGATATAGGACCTCTGTCAATCTAAATAACAGAAGCAGGCCTCAGTCATTATATGAACTAAAGATTTTGCCAAAAAATTAACTAATCGAAAATAGTTATAAGTAAAGTTGTACCTTTTCTTGATAAAATAGTGAATATTTAATCCGCGTATAAGATTTGTGGTGGTATGAAGATTAGGTTATCAAGAGGAGACCATACTTGAGCAGCAAAAAAAGGTTCATCTCAGCCTTTAAATAAATTCAATTTTTCAAAAAAAACCAAATCCCAAAAAAAAAAAATTATATTTTCACAATTTTTACTGAACTAATACCATTTCTTTTAGCGTTAAAATTATTTATACAAATCATGTGGCCCTATGCAAAGCGCTAATCCTCGGAAACCATGTCACGTCAGTAGTTACACCATGCGTTCCGAAAATTCAAACAAACAATAATGGTAAATTTATAGACTCGCTTACGTGTTCCTCCGACCAAAACCACAAACTCCGATGCATTCCAAAAATTATAAAAGCTAAAATGACGACATTTGGTCACCCCCCCCCTTTCCCCGTGCGTTTTCACTTGTTTTACCTCAAAAATGTAAGTACCAACAAATTAATACAAAGATATATCCTTAATACCGGTAGAAGGCACAGTTGTCACATTAAGATTATTTATTTACCCCAACGTGCACCATGCGTACTAGTCGGTCTCCACTCAAACCCAAAGAGTAGGAAATACGCTAGTTTTCCCTTAAATATTAATGCAAATTTTCGTTATCATAGACAAAGAATTCTTAATCAATCGGAACAACAAAGGCAGTCCTTACTATTCCTTCAAATCCTTTCTTATATTTAAGAATTCACAAACCAATTTTCCAAAATCGGGCTAGTTAAATTGTACAATTTTTTCAGCAACCAATTTTCACAATTGATTAGCAACTAATTTTTCACAATAAACTCAAAAAGGGCTTTAGTGCAATTAGCAACTAGAAGTATTCTTCCAAATAAAAGTCAGCAAAAAAATAAGGGGCCTACAAATGACACCAAGCATCTTTCATAAATTAAACATAAGAAATAACGTCGTGATTCTTCAAGAAAAATGATACTAATTTACCTCAGATGTCATTAATCGCGTATACAGTTCAATTGACCCCATGTAAAACGTCGATTCGATGATTTCCAACGATAATCAAAGCCCGTAATTTCCAAACGCAGTTGAAACCACTAAGATTTATGATAGTATAGTCGGATAACCTAAGCATAATGTCCTCGAGTTAAATTGCCTTCACTTTTCATCTTTTCATTAACAAGAAAAATATTTGACCCGTGTACTGTCGTGTACTCTGAGTTAATTGCATACCTATAATTAATAGTCTTTTCGCATAAAAAATAATAATTAACTTACCATACCAAAATGTTTCTAAAATATAAAAAAAAAACGCCAACCCTGCAGCAAAAAACTTGGTCCTGATAAAAATAAGGAGATTAGAAAATATAGTTTGATCTCAAAAGTTGATATCTACGATATATCCTTAACCATATATTTGATCGTATATTGATTATAGAGCGGTGTGGCATAATAGAAAGTAAATAAGATAATATACAGTTCCGTTCCGAAACCTAAATGAACAAAGGAAATTAATTGCTAGAGAATTGACGCAAAACAACAATTTTAGTAATTCTAGAAAACGTAAAAATAAATCAAAATTGTAGAACTTAAAATACTAATTTTGACACGTAAATTCCAACCTACAGAAATGCGATATAATCCTTCATAGGAAATATATCCACAAATACGAACAAAACCACAAAGGCAGTGTGATCCGTAAGTCATAAAAACAAGCCCAATAAATACGTGGAACAAAAAAAAACCTAAGAGGTAAAGTATTTTTTGTGGCCCAGCCTATTTTGTGGTCTAGCCAGTTCGGTTAAATGAATATATTGAATGGCATAATTAAATATTAATTCACATATCTTCTAAGTCAAGAGGGACAAACATTTTCATAAAGCCGAAATACGTGAAATTACTATCAAAATTCCAAAATATCGTACCAAGAAATCAAAAGTAAAATAGAATTAAGACAAAAAAACGCATATTGATTAATTTTTCAATTTTTGATCACCAACTATAGAGAATATATTTCCCTAATAGATAATTGATGTACCATAAATTAAAATCGTAACTAACGAGTAGCTAAATAACACATTATTTTTGCAACAGTTAGCAAAAGCAGTAGAACGCTTACAGCCAATAGGCAAAGGACAATATAACCATCAAAAACCCTAAAAATTGCAGCAATAAATTCAACCAATTTTACCTGAAATCGAATCAAAGCATACAAATGAACCACGCAATTAGAGTATATAGAATAACCTGTAACAAAAGAATAACAAAAAAAAAAAACTGTTTCCTAGGCCAGATAATTTCTTAACTTTGGAGAGGTTTTGAACTGTGATTGGAAGAAAATCATGACCGGTAAAACCAAATGTGAACCTAATATTGAATAAAATTATTCGCTTGCGATCATGCAGTCAGTCGTATATTATATATATAGATATATAAGACAAATAATTTACTAAAATAACCTGCCAGAAGGGTAAAACATAAAACCAATCAGTTAATTCCTAAAGTATCATAATTCCCAAAGTATTTAAACGACAATCACATAGCATATATTGTAAAAGTAGCCCATAAATTCAATGTGGCGCTATACAAAATTACAACGTGCACTTAGGTTAATAGCTACTTGACAATAGCAGATATATTCTACTCCAAAAAGTAATTAATTTCTGTGGGTTCTCATAAAGGACGGAAACCGCGCAACATATCTCTAAAGACGAGTAGGACTAAATTAAACCAATATAGGCCTGTCAAAATACAGACTAATAACCATAATAATTCAGAAATTCAGTAATGCAAGAAAACACCAATTAATTCAAAAGGAAGAGAATCCTTCCAAAAATTGGCGTTAGTCACAAATACTCATATCACAAGTTAGTATTTAATAATTTTAGCTAACCTTATAAGCCAGTCACGACCTCAGGTCCCTGCTAATCCTTAATTCCCCTAATAAGTAATATGGCATAGTAAACCACATGTTATTCACAAAATACAAGCTTTGTGAAAGCACGGTATTTAAGAGTTCGGAGAATGCGCACTCACTAGTGAGCATGTACTTAACTAAAATTAATAGAACAAAACGAACATTTATACGAAGTATGAATAACTGAAGAGTAATTTCTAATGCAATTAAGTGAAAGTTGAAGCCATAAAATAGATTCCAACACCTGTGAGGTGCTTTTACCCTTTGTTCAGACATACGTTTCGAAGACCCTAAATCAAAAGATACAATAAAGCTGAATTATCGAACTTTATCCTTAAATCAAGGATAAACTCATAAAGATTATTACGATAGAATACCAAAGAAAAATAATTACAGATACTATAGGTAATATTCTAATCAAGTTTATGAGCCCCCCCCTTAGTCGCGCGGCACTCTCAGGCGGCGCCCTTATGGCACCAAAGTATGGCATCAAACACAAATATATTTTAATTTTCATTTAGGGAAATACAAAGGAATTAAATTCATATGGCTTATGACAAGCTACGAAACTTTTAAGTAATACCGCGCTGGATGATAAATATCGCTACCACGTGGCGTTAACTCCGCCACAGGAGAAGGATGATTTGACACCTTAAAAGTAAATGAGTTACACTTCAACTCACTTAACTCCCATTAACTAAGGATATACAAAGCTGATGAAAGTAATACTTTAGTCACGTCACAGCTAAATGAAATATAAAGATAAATGAAAAAGCATTACAGCCTAATAGCTGAATTTTTGAAAGCATTAAAAAATAAGTCTATTTTTTCAAAAAAAAGGGCCTTAACGAAATTAATTGAAACTATGGATATTTTAAAAAGATTGTTTAAAAAGAAAAATTTGCCTCCTTAATCATAGATTACTTAAGAAAAATTTTGTTGTAAAAGAGGATTCAACAAATATAGAAATCGAATGCCACATCAAATCCTAATAGAAAACTTTAAAGTCCCCTCAAACCGATCGACGGATATCGCATTAATTGAAATATGATAGTCTATAATATAATACAACCTTTTCCTTAACGATTCAAACTCGAAAACCCACTCAGACCATGTAAAAGATACTTTTGGCTAAAAACAAGTAGTAGTACCTCATGCGCTCCGCACGGTGATGAAAAAAAATTTTTTTTTTTCTTTTATTTAAAAAAGACACACTTAAACAAAGCGAAGCATACTTTTAGCTAAAAATCAGTAGTAACACCCCTCACAATTCGAATGTAACAAAAAAATTTTTTTTGTCTTGGCAATTAACAAAAGCTCAGTATACATGGCAATTCTGATTCATATTAACGAAATAAAATAACAGTCAGCAAACAACCCCATGAAATACTCTGAAAATGGAATAAGAGCAATAACTCAAATGTCCATACGGTATACGATAATGAAGACGGATGAACCCCCAAACATAAGAGGTCAGAGCCAAGGATGGGCATGATGTATATTGTCCAACCATGCAATCACTTGACTTTCACCCTCTGATGAGAAAAAGTTACGTTGATACGAGACTTGATTGCACAACAGGACGTTGCTTGGTAAGCACTACAACTGCCTGTTCATGAAACTTCTTAAAATGGCCCCTCGGTCGTGGGAAGCCGAGGCAATGCGGAAATGTTGGATGGTTTACATATAAAATCCCATTCCGATTTGCTCAAAGCTATCTTATGAGAAACAACCAGGCAGTTACGAATAGTTATCACCAAATAAGGAAAAACTACAGTTTTGGAGTTAGACAAAACTACCCTAAAACATGGGGACCCGATGGTCGAATAGCATGACAAGTGGTGCATTATATCCCTTTAGTCATTATTGTTTGACCGGCGAACTCACACGAGAAAATCAACAAACCTCTCTATAAAAAGTGACTCGAAGGAATTACCCTAACCTCACCCCTAACATTAGAATGGACAAAAAAGTCTGATACGTGGAAAGTACTTAAGCCCAGTGTTTTTCACAGTTGATCATTTCGGGGAAAGGAACTTAGCAATGGTACTTCTTACTTAGTACAACTTGAAGGGTTTATTGGATTCGAATCTTTAACGAAATCCGCCATTTTTCAAGTTATCCCAAGAGAGTATAAAGACATAAAGAAAATAACACTGAATTTCTTCAAAGAAGATGAAAATTTTGGAAGAAAAATAGTTCCTGGGTTAGACGTAATCGTATGTGAGCAACTATGCTGTTTCCAATCACACGTAAATTTAAGTTTCTCCGTAGTAAGAATTATAAACGACCCATTGTCATTATCTCAGTTGTGCCGGAAAGCCATTCGTAAAAATAAGCGAAGGAATGACATAACCGCTACTCTGGAGGGCCTGCACCTCCCAAACCAACTATTAGTGTATTTAATGTGCCGAAATATACCTGAAAATGGTAAAAATGATATAGTATTTGAACTTCAATTTCTCAGCTCAAATGTTTCGTCATGGGAAAATTATCGACTTCTCGATATGCTTACTTCTCCAAGTTCAAAGGCGGCACTGCCGGATGATGCACCCATATTGAAATTAAAACCCAACCTCAGTGGAAGAAACTGTATATATAAATAATCTCGTTAAAATGAATGATAAAAGAACCCTACAATATTACCTGAAGTGTTATAACTATGAAAATCGATTATTATCACAATTTAAAAAAAAATGCGTTATAGACCAGTATTGTATTAATATTTATGGAACTATGAATTAGAGTAGATATCACGATATCTAAGTACATTATCAATATATTGACAAGAAGGTAGTTTCTCGAAAGTCTCTATACTTTTAAGCCTATAAATCGACCGCAAAGTCGTTAAACTAGAGTACGGAGCTTTAGGAAATCGAATTATGTTTGCACACACAAATAGCCAGGTGCAAGGTGGCACCAGTGAAAAAGTAGTTCAGCTTTGACCTGAAGTTACCTTGTTTTCCACTCAAAGTAATTACTCATTATTGGTTAATATGGAGCTTTAGATGACTCGAATTACGGTCGAATAAATGAATACACGTTGTATAGAGGTAATGCCGGTAAAAAGGTAGTTTGACCTTGACCTAGAGTGTACCATGACTATAACCAATTTTTAAAAAGATAAATAGACAAAATTCAATAAAAACTACCTCTTTTTGGCCATTGTTCTGAAATGTTCTGAGAGGACCAAATAAACAAAGGGCCAAAGCAATTATAGACACAGAGTTTATATGTATAAAGAACGCAAAAGAAAACGTCATATACTCAGCGGCAATGATCATTGCGAATAAATCAGGGGAAGAAGTCTTCGCGAAAAAATGGAACGTCAAATACGATTTAAGAAAATATGACGAAAAATCGTATAGTTTCGGAATACGATTGGCAAAAAAAAACCCAAATATCGATCCATAACAGGAAAATTGGGAATAAAATACACTGCGAGAAAGGATTAGTACCTTCAATATATGTAGAAGCCATGTGGCTAACGACGTTAGCTGTTCGCGTAATAATGCAATCTATATTCAAAACCCAAAAGAATAAAATCAAAAAAATTAGGAATACATTACATTGCAAGATAAATTAACACATATTAATTTTAAAATTAGACAGGAGGGTGCGATTAACGAATGCCATCATAATTTTCATTGCTCATGCAGTGGCCCAAGACGTCATAAAGCAGGAAATCATACCTAAGCATGGGAACTACCCCCAAAATAGTCATATTGCATGAAAAATATGAATTCTCCAATTCACAAAAAGACCAGAGATTATCACATACATGGAACTGATGTGGAGCGTCTTCAGCTCCTTCTAAAGGAATATTTAGTCGTTCACGAGGTTGAAGCTCATTGATTCCCCTAACCATGAGGATTTTGTTGATTCAAGTTATGGAAAAATTATGAGACCACGGAGACAAAACCCGAAGGAGGATTGTATTGAGCCAAGCGAGATGCAAAGGCTAAACCCAGAACTCCCTGATAATCCTTAAGAAAAAAGTAAGGGAGGACGTGATCGAGCGAATGGGAATAGAGGTCCTCATTCGTGCCATGTCCAGTCCCAAATCTCTACTTATTGGTTGTGTAAACCCATGCAGCTGCAAGGATGTATTTCTTAAGCAGCATGGACACGCGCAAACAGTAAAGACCTGAAAATTTGTAGTAAATCGAGACCTCTCATAAAACCATGTAACCTACCTCGCATGTAGTCTTATAATAGAAAATTAAATGCTAAGGTAGATGAGTGTTGAATAACATTTAAAAATGTATTGAATATTAAACATGTGCCAATGCACATATATGCATGTATACATATAATGTACTATGGTAATTACTTGGCTAAAAAAAAAAAAAAAAAAAAAAAAAAAAAAAAAAAAAAAAAACTGTCTTCCTTCTTTAGTAACTGAAATAAATGAGCACTTGAACAAGGTCTAGACCCTACTCATCCATCCAGTTCCCCAGGACAAAACAATATATCCAATCCGACAATCCGAAAATCAAGTCCAAAATATAGCAAAATCAGCATCAATAAGTATACGTCAATGTTCCGAAACCAAGCTATAACACCTTAAATCTACAAAAACATTATATTCCTAAGGTGATCACCACATATCAGGGCTCATCAGATGAAAACTCATTGCCTAAATGGGTTTCGGCGCTTAAATTTCATTACCCAGGCAATATGAGCGCGCCAAGCCATAATCTGGCATACCCCTATGTAGTGACACCTATGGAATAAACATAAACAAAATTCAAAATATCTAAAAAATTAAAATATATACCCCAGAAAAATTATTTCAAGCATCCTTAACCAACCTTCAAATAACACTGAAAGCCAAACCTTCAGCCGATTTAAATACAAATAAGTAAATAGCACTAGCCCTCCCCCCGGAACAATTTCACTCTCACTCAAATTCTAAGAATTAAATTCCGAATATCACACCTTAATCTTTACCACATGTGTCGCAATCTACCCTAAACTAAAGGGAAGATAAACCAAATTCCTTCAACAAGTTACCGTAAAATATCATTCAAGATATCTTGATAACTTTTATTATACTTTTGTAAAAGCTGATTATACTTAAAACAAAGCTTTTTAAATTGCCAAGCAAGTTTATTGGCGGAAAAACCTCTTACGATTAGCTCACCAAATTTTGAAAATCTTATATAGTGTTATTTTTCGTAAACATAATCATTTTTCTTATGATTACTTAGCTTATCTCGTAGTAACCTCGTATTGCTGCAATATGCATGTAAAAGCATGAAAATTGCTCTTATTAGTTTTATCTTTGAGTTTAACTGTACCTATATTAAATTGATATTATTCGTACGACTAATCACGACTATTATTTCAAACAGTAGTCCCCATATAGTATCGTAAAAATTGTGTATTATGGCTGTATGTGTTTTAACTTATGTAATTATAAAGAGCTTATGATTCTGCCCAAATATTTATATTCTAGGGAGCAGAGTAATCAGTGCAAAGTAATTATTGGTGTACCAGCACGCAACACGGATACAACTCAGTAGCATCTACTTCCATCATTCGTCAACCACCGACGAGTACTCACCAAGAAAGCCTCTGAAGACAGTATCCTGAGGGTAATCCAAGTCACTCAAGTCTAGTACCAGGTAACACGTTTCCAAACAATACCGACAAAACAGGAATGATCCGGAAGTGAATATCTCAGAGATTATACTTCTTAAGCCCAAAATCAGGGACAAAATACTGAACATGATCCAAAGCTTAAATTTTGATCGTAACCAATAATTGTTAGATGTCACAAAATCGATTCATCCTTCAAGAAAAGAAGAACCAATTATTATAAATTTTGTGGGAAATATAAACTGTACGTGCAAACCTTCCCAAAATAAAGCGTTAGAGAAGAGACTAAACCAAGTTATCTTAGCCAAAATCCAAATGACTAAGCCCTCAATGATTGTGTATCATTAAAAATCAAAGACAATGCGTCAAACATAGAATCTGAGATAAAGTTCTGTTCCAACCATAATTACCCTTACATGGCGTAACACAAAAGAAGGACTAAACGTCAACAACTTACGGAAAACACAGACTGTACGAGTATTAGATCTTCCCGAGGATAAAAATGCCCAAGAAGAGATACCCAGTCCAGCGATCAAGACACCCATTTCATGTAAATAATTCCCCAAGGGTTATGTACCCAGGAAACATTTCACCGAATCTATAATATCAACCCCTCGTATATGACGTAACAAACCACGCACGGACAATTTTGTGCAATAGTCATACTTATGAACAATGGAAAGGCCTATCCCAAGGAGCAAGTGCCAAAAAGGGAAACGCCACGAATACAAACCATAAACAATTAGCCAACCCAGAAATTAATTGAATGGAAGCCCAAAGTAAGAGTGATAACGTATATGAGTATTATAGACACGTAGAATGATGAAGTAAGTGTGAAACCTTATGTATCTAACTTATAACTTTAGTGAATATAGAGAAACTTTTCATAAAACAAATGAAAATAAGTGTAAATTACATAAGCTCAGTGTTGCAATCAGACATTAAACTTAAACATATTAAGGTGTCAAACCTTTCATTTGCAAACGATTTAATTTATATATATATACCCATGTTATTGAAGTCAGTTATTTATCGTATCATTATAGCGTCAGGTGGAAGTATAGTCAGGTATTAGAAAAGGCAAATAGCACCATTTTAAGTGATAAAATAGTCGCATAAGCGGATCTTAATTAGTCAAAACCATGTAGAATTATTAGCATATCAGGTGGAGGAATTTTTATATTAGGTGGAGGAATAATGATTATTATGTAATCATATAACCTAATGTGTTAGTCAATAGAAACTCTTTGGCCCTTTCGCCAAATAAAGTGAGTAGGTGATTAACTTTAAAGTAATGTTGTTACATATATAGTCTAATAGAGCAATCGGGGATATGGAAAAAAGATATAAATTTTAAGAAAGCAGAGCTAATTCAAGTAATGAGTACTAAAATAAATTCTTTTAAAGAAAAATCAAAATTTGAAAGTGTAGAGAGAGTAGCATAACACAACGATGAGGACATCGTTAAGAATGGGAAGAATGATATGTAATGGGATAAATTTTCAAAAACATCAAAATCTTCCTATTAAAGTTACCCAAGTAAAGATAACATCACCCAAAATATCAACCTGAAAAATTCAAGTAACCTACAGATCGAGCAAGACTCGAGCGTTCAATTTAACATAGTGAAACAAATGTATCTAATTCAGACATATATTGTATGAACCTTTCCCACAGAAAATCTAATAAATAAATCCGCCTTTGTGTCGCTAATGTATGCAATAAATATCAGTTTGATCAAATCTCATATGACAGGCGACTAACAATGTAATTTAAATCTTAAGAGTTTGAAATACCAAACCATCAAGAGATTGTAGAATTTATTATACAAAAAAATAGTCACTCGAAATACAAATATCTTTATATAATATAATCGCGTTGTTCTGAAAGGTAAGTTTAGAAATTTGTATCTCAATGTAATTAAATTATATTTTCCTCTAGCAACCTCTAGAGAAGTAAATTATTAGTCATCTGGAAACTAAGTGACACCTCGTTAGCAAAAAGCTACAGTGTAAAACTTTGTTTGTTCTGAAAAATTCCAAAGTGATATCTTAAAAGTCATAAATTTTAATTAAACCCAAGTAACCCATTGGTATATCACTACCCAATAGTGATATAGGACATATATTGGAACCAATAGAATCTGTAAAATATACTTGTTAGTAACGCCCGAACGTAACCTCTGGCGAAATTGGAAAGAGTAGATAGCTAGAACTTAGCAATTTTTGCGCTAGTCTTATGCCAGTCTTATTACAGACTTATTTTCAGTCTATTATGTCAATTTTACGTGAATCTAAAAACAATAGTACTGCACATTACTTGTTTTACCCCAGTGAACCATTTTGCCTAAGTGTATTTGACTGTAAAGTGTCTTGATATACCTGCCAAGCTCTGTGCCGATTATGTGATTAAAAAATAAACACATTACTTTCTCATTTTATTCTCTTTATGTTAGTATTTCTCAAGATAGTTAGTCCTTGTGGCTCCACTCGCTCTCAAGGGAACCAGAAACCTTTCAATCTGATTTCGACTCAGTATGGTCATTAATACAAGCTCCCATTTGAACTGCTAATTTAAGCTCCCCACACAGGAAGTTCCGCCTCCACTCAGGTATGCCACTCGCAAGCCGTCAACTAAGAGCTTAACTGAAGGGTCCCATTGAAATAATTAGTTTAAAACTTCTATACAAAGGAATAACTTAAAGTATAATAACAAGAAAATTCTTTTATTGAACCCCCCCCCCCATTAGATGTTTGAAAACTCAGGCACTTCTCAATTATTAGCCTAAGAGTGAAAATTTGATCGACACATCCTCTACCTTTTCTAAAACCGCACTGTTCTTCTCTTAAAACTTTGTCTACTGCATCTCTCAGTCTAAAAAGTATCCTATTACTAAGTAATTTACTACCTACAGAGACCAGAATAATGCCTCGATAATTACCATACTCACTTTTATCACCTTTTTAATAAAGTGGCTTAATTAAGGTTTTTCTAAAATCGTTAGGTACTTCCCCTGTTTCGAAAATCATATTCATAATCTTCAGTAACTTATTTCTAACCTCTGAGCCACCATATTGAAGAAACTCATTTACCACCTTATCAGCACCTGGCGCCTTATTATTCTTTAATCCTTTTAGTGCTGTCGCGAATTCTTCTTGACAATGCAAATTTTCTTTCACATCCAAGGTGTCATAAACTTTTTTATTTCCCGCTGTAGTTTTTCCTGCAACTTTATCTCGGTTAAGCAAATTCTCAAAATGTTCGGCCCATCTCCCTTTAGTTTTTTCCTTATCGCTAATTGCGACCCCATTCCTATCTTTAAATGGGCCAAGTCCGGATTAACTACTCCCTCTCAATTTGTTAACGTGCCAGTAAAATATTTTACTATTATGCCGTCTAGCTGCATCTTCCAGATCCTCGGCAATTTTATCCATGGCCTCCACTTCACACCTCCTTAGTTCATATTTTAATGCTTTCTCCACTTTCTTTACATTTCTTTTGTTTTCATGCGATCTATCACCCAGATGATTCTTGTACAAGTCCTTTCTCCCTTCTATTAAATATAAAGCTTTTTCACTAATATTCTTAGCTGCAGTTCTAGCTTTCTTCCCTAATACACCTTCAGCAACCTCACAAATTATTTTTCTAAAATTAATCCAACCATCTTCCACATTATCAAATTTTAAACTGTCAAGTTTAGTATTCAACTTTTCCTGGAAAGTTTCTCTCAAATTTTAATCCTGGAGTCTACCAACATCATAACTTTCCGGGAGGTAGTTACCCTTCCGATATTTCAGCTTTAAATTAACCCTTGACACTACTAGATGGTGATCTTTACTTTTAACATCAATAACAGCACTCCTATATATCCTAGTATCTTGTATTGATCCTGACAGTCTTCGGTTTACTATAACATAATCAATAAGGTTTGCTGTTTTACCATCACGTGAATACCATGTTAGCTTATGAGCCATTTTATGACCAAACACCGTATTGGTTATAACTAGATTGTTATACCTACAAAATTGCACAATTCTGTATCCATTACTATTTTCTTTTCCTACAAAAAATTTACCCAGGCTAGGATACCATTTATCCCTTTTTCTACCAACCTGGGTTTTAAAATCTCCCAGTAATAACATAATATTTCGACCTGGGACCTGTTATATTCGCTCCTGTAAGTTTAAGTAAAAGTCATCTGAGTCACTAGTATCTCAGTCAATCGGTTCTACAGGGGCGTATACTACTATAACTGATACCCTGAACTTTTTTGTCATAAAGTAAGCAATTAGTATTCTATTATTAATACCTTCCCAGCCTAAACAAGATTCAGCAGCTTCCTTATTCATCATGAGCCCTACTGCTTGTCTATGTACCCCATCCTTCCTGCCTGAGTAAACAAATTCTATATCACCTAATTTCATGCTTCCTACCCCTGGAATGTGAGTTTCTGAAATTCCTAATAAATCCAGTTAGAATCGTCTGAATTCGTCAGTCAAAATGTCAATACGGTAGTCATTTTTTAATGTCGTAATATTCCAAGTTCCAATTTTCAAGTTCTTTAAATGATTGAAATTATTTTCGCTTCAGGAAAAGCAATGATACCGGATACCAGTGCAAGACGGGGATCACATATCTTCTTAACTCTACACCGAAGTGCTTAGGCCGGCTTACAACCGGACAGCAAGAAGTTCCTTATACCTCCATGAATGGAGGCTTTGTGCAATCCTGGGACCAACTTGGTCACAACATGGTTTTCAGCACTTGATAATACTCTTCTATCAACAAGAGTCAAAATCCAGCACAGACAGTCTCAAGCCTCTTACCTCCGACTATATTCATGCCTAAAAATATTATGCTACTACGGAGAGGCAGCCCATAATAGATAAATTTGCTAGGAAGAGGTTTTTCAGCCCAAAGACGCCCATCAAAACATACCAAGCCCAGAAAAATTGCCCATTGGCCAGAATCCCGTGCGAATGCTGTGTCGTTTACTAGGCTATAATTTCCTCGACGGGTTCCACTCCTCAAGTGGGAATAGAGTTGACCGCAAGGTCCCCAGTCTTGCAGGTACCCCAAAAATGTCAAGGCAGCCCTTTTCAGAGGCCGTTGTCCATAGATCTGGATCTTACGCCCTGCCGCAGTTGTCCTCCTATAGAAGATCCTCCCGCGATGGTGTTCTGCATCACCATGCAATTTAACCCATTACTGGGAGAAGGTTCGCAACACATGGGACTTGTGGAAAAAACATTCCAAGATTGTCTTAAATGTTTCAAATACGAAATTGTTTCTCCTATTAACAAATTACACAATGAACTGCATAATTAACAAAAATTAATTACCTAATTAGCAAACTAGTCGATATTTTGTATATTCATATATTTGCGTATTAATAACAGACACATTTTAGGGTACAGTATTATTATTAGGCAAAATCAATTAAGTATTTTCATTACCCGAATCAATTCAATAAGAAAACAAATTAATCCCAAAATAGGGCAAAAAAAATTAATATCCAAATAGGGCAAAACATTTAAAGAATATCTAAAGTGCTTCAAATAAGAAATTGTTTCTCCTATTAGCATATCACCTGATTATCTACATAACTATCGTAATAAAACTACTTTATGTTTCAGATTTATGATTAATTGAACTTACAGCTAACGGCTTACAGCTTACTGCATAAACTGTCGTAATAAAACTATTTTGTTTCAGATTGATGATTAATTGAACTTTTAGCTAACAGACGTAACTTAGGGATATAAGATTACAATATTCCAACGGTTTTTAATACAGACATTAGAGATAGCTACTAGAGTTATAGAGCATATGGAATTTTCAGATAGTTAGGAGTTTTGATTACTTTATGAAATAGCCACAGTACGATTGTTGGAGCATGCAAATGTTGTGTTTTTTACTTTAATCTTTCCCTTTTTTGATATAAAAAAAAATTAATATCCAAATAGGGCAAAACATTTAAAGAATGTCTAAAGTGCGTCAAATAAGAAATTGTTTCTCCTAATAGCAAATCACCTGATTATCTACATAACTGTCGTAATAAAACTACTTTATGTTTAAGATTTATGATTAATTGAACTTACAGCTAACGGCTTACAGCTTACTGCATAAACTGTCGTAATAAAACTATTTTGTTTCAGATTGATGATTAATTCATCAATCTCTTTTTGATATACATTAGGGATATGGGAGAAATTTCTTAGAAACCATCAAAACCAATTACGGAACCACGATTTACAGTCGTCTCGAAGATAGCTTGAATTGTACATATAACACTTCAAATTTTCATTCAGTCAGCTGATCTATTATTTCTGTTGCGTTCTCTAGCCCTGTGTCTCTTTAAAAAAGTTTTTTTAAGGGTGAATTCATTCAAGTGAGGACTAAAGAAACACAGAAAACAGTTATGAAATTATGTATTTAAGAAAAAGACGAAAAAAGAAGGAATGCCAAATATTATGAAGTCATTTTAAAAGTAAAGTCACAAATTGCAAATACTTGCTTTCTAATATTATGAACTTTACAATCAGGAATATGCCTCAATTTCAGTCACTTAATGTCAACAACAAAGAAAAAAAACTGGCAAAGAAACAAGGTTTGACATAGCGGTTTTACTCAGAAAAATCAAAACTTTAAAAATATATAACCCTTAGAGGGGTCTTTAACCTACAGGGTCTCATGGTTATTGGCTCTTTTTTAAGCAAATGCATGACACGCACACTTCAACAGAACAGCTTCTTTCAGAATAGAATTATGAACTGCTTTTTATTCAGTATAAGACGACGCATTCAAATGAAATAATATATTTCATATGATAAGCCTTCACATTTATTACCTAACTTTATACTCAACAACGAAATATAGCATAGGCCATCCACCATCAGAAAATGTGCCAAGATGTAATGTTACACTATTCGAAGAAGGTTCTAAAAATTTGGATGCTTTGGGTTTTGTTGGACTAGAGCCTTTTTCAGTACAAATAACTACCAAACTTTGAAACTTTGAAGTAACTACATCACATGTCATGTGATGGTGAGAGGGTCATGGAAAAAAAAAGACAAGAATTTTTGAACTCAGTTTTTAAGGTTTGACTCAGGAAAGGAAAGCCCAAAATGGAGAAAAACAGGTGAATTGGAAATCTGCCAAATTTGAACAAAACAAGCCGGTAATCCTGTAACTTTTTAGATGGCTTTAACGTGTGTGTTGTTCAGAAGGTCTATCTTTCTGTCTTTTGGATCTGTTTCTATCATGACTGAGGGAGCTGGCGTTTATGTCCCGTCTCAAGAGATGGGATTACGAAAATCTAACTTTCGACTTTATTAATCAAATGTTGACAAAGGCAACATCTTTGGCAAAGAATGAAAAAGGCTCAGTCATATATCCAGAGCTTTTGCAGCAAAACTGAATGATCGTGACAAGGAGAGAAGAAAAAAGGCATTGACACGTGCTGAAGAAATACAGAAGATTGGGTCTAATAGAGACCCAAGCATTGCTAAGCTGAGATCGATAACAACGGAAAATGGACTTTATAATAAATTTTACAATGCAATAGAAAAGTATGATGATACTTTATTACATTATACACAGATGGTTCTTTTAAGTTGAATAAAGGAAGTGGATGATCAATAGTCATTCCTCGCCATTCACAACTAATATACACAAGAACAGAAAATAAATATTCAACTCAAGCCGAATGTGCAGAAATATTAAGAGCATCAGAGGTAATTAAAACCAGAATTGAGTATTTCACGACTGAAAGCGATCCTTAGGTTCATTGTCGCTGCTTAGATTCTATAGTAATCATAAAAGCTCCCAAGAAAGAGGCGCTTGTAAGGCAAATTCAAGACAAACTTATAAGAGCCAAAAAACAGCTTAAAACCTTAAGGCTGTTGGGTGCCTGGGAATAATTTTAATCTTATTTATCAGATTTCGTTGAATTGAAAATTTTAGTCTAAAAAAAATTTGATTTACCTGCATCCTTGTTTGAAAATATTGTTTGAAAAATATGTCAAATATTTTTAGTCAAATAAAACTGGTAAGTTATATTCAGCTTTCGTTGATTGGAAAATTCAGCTAAAGCTAACTAAAACCAGTATGAGACAAAAACCGATGGTTTTAATTAAGAAGTCTAATTCACTTTATGTTCTAGTTTTTGCCAAAAACTTTGAAGCAGCGTTGGTGACCCTAGGAGGTTTGTATATGTCCCCCTCTAAGGACCTCAAAATATTTTAACCTTGATCAAACACGAGCCAAATAGCAATTTGGTCTGCATTTTGTATATTTGTATAGTTGCGTATTAATAACACACATTTTAGACTAAGTTCTTTTCTTATTTCAAAGGTACAGTATTATTGTGAACCAAAAACAATTAATTATTTTCATTACCCGAATCAATTCAATAACAAAACAAATAAACACCAAAACCCTTTAAACTCTTTAAACCTTTATGTGTTTCATACATTCAAAAACATAATTCTAATATCCAAATAGGGCAAAGCATTTAAAGATTTTCTTAACTGCTACGAATAAAAATTGTTTCTCCTATTAACAAACTAGCTAATTAACTGTAAAAGTTTTCGTAATAAAACTATTTTATGTTTCAGATTTATTATTAATTGAACTTACAGCTAACGGACGTAACTTAGGGATATAAGATTTCAACATTCAAACGGTTTTTAATACAGACATTAAAATAACTACTAGAGTTCTAGAGCATATGGAATCCTTGGATGGTTTTGTGTTTTGATTACTTTCTGAAATAGCCACAGTGCGATTGTTGGAGCACGCAAAGATTGTGGTTTGTACTTTAAATTTTCCTTCTTTGATGTATATTAGTGACATGGGAGAACATTCTAAGAAACCATCAACACCATTTATGGTGCCAGGCTGTGAAGTCGTCTCGAAGAGAACTTGAATAGGACTTTAACACTTTAAACTTTCAGTAAGTCAGCTGACTAATTATTTCTGTTACGTTCTGGCACTGTCTCCCTTTCGAAAGATTTTTTTAGGTGTGAATTCATTCCAGTGAGGAAAAAAGAATCACAGAAAACAGAATCACATGAAATTAGGTATAAAAAATACAAAAAAGCAAGAACAACAAGTGTTATGAAGTCAGTTTAAAAGAAAAGTCGAGAATAGTAAATAATCGCTTACTAATGTTAAGAACTATACAATCAGGCATATACTTTAATTTTAGTCACTAAATGCCAACAACAAAGAAAAAAAACTGTAATCAAAACCCCAGGAACCCCAAAAGCCAACTCTTAGAAGTGTTTCTTTTTAAGAAGTAGACGTTCGTGACGTCATTCCTGTCCGAGGAATGACGTATGGATGTATGATAGATAGACATATCTATCAACAAATGATATGATATAATTTTTATACAATCCTAAAAAAGGCTTATACCAGATTTGTCTCTCACTCACTCGGACTATCTGTCTTGGCTTTTTCTACAATTAACCGTGGCTTGATGCCCGCAACTACTTGATTTTAATTCCAACCGTTTTTTAGCTTGAACCATGCACTGGATCCAAATATTTCAGGTGATCCAAATATTCGTAGGCAGGTTCGTCCAGTTCCACTTTCATCATTTAAATCCTTCGATTAGCTCTAGCATTACTCCTCTACGTTTATATATGGACAAAAAAGAACTAGTTATTTAAATACAGGTTAAATGGCCAGAACTTACATTTATTTCGTATATATTTACCGACCTGAAGTCCCAGAGTATACTCAACTCATATTTTGCCATTTTTGTTCTCATCATGCCCAACCACCAGACCCTACTCCCTCCCTCCCCCAATCCTTGAGAATCTATTTTTATCCACTCTGAAAAATTTGAATGCGTGGACCACTCTGAAAAATTTAATAGGTAAATATAAATAAAATGCGAAAGAGCTAATTTACAAATAGTTAAAAATTAAACAAATTTCAAACTCTATAAAAAAAAACAAAGCATGATCAATCCCCGATGAAAATTAATATTATTATATTCTAGATGACTTGAATATATCCATTTTTCTTCCAGTTTCTGTTGTTAATATTATTGTCAAAATGAAAAAATAATAATTTCAGAATGCGCCATACGATGAAAAAGCTGCGGGAAATGATATAAAAAAGAAAGAAAAAATTTGCGACAATAGGAAAGTGAAAAATCATTTATTTTGCCAAGAAGAATTAGACGTTTCTTTAAGAATAAAAACAATAGGGTCTCAGGTGACGGTTGTCAGGTAGATGAGTTTTTTAAATATGGTGGTTGAGCTCTGGAATGATAACTGGTTGTATGTAAGGATCACTGGTGACCAGGTGCTGCTCCATCATTGGTAGCATCCTAATTGAATTTACGCTTTTTGGAGGACCACTCAGCATCTAGCCTTCGTTTAAAAACATCAAGAGATTCAGCAGTAACAGTTTCATTAGATAATTTGTTCCAATTGTTTACAATACATGTTGAGAAGAATTTAGTACGGACTCTAGATGTTGTAGACTGCTTAGCAAGTTTCAGGTGATGACCTCTAGTTCTTGAATTGGTACTAACAGTAGGAAATGATATTGGGAGAATATTAGGCCTTAATAACTTAAAGGCTAAAATGACATCCCTTCTATTTCTCCTGCATACAAGTGTAGGGAGATTCAACTTTGATAGTCTTACAGGGTAGGAAATCTCTTGCATGCCAGATATCACTTTAGTGGCACGTCTCAGCACATCTTCAAGAACTTTAATATCTTTTTTAAAATATGGAGAGGCAAGTGATATTCCAACTTCAAGCTTAGGTTATAAGGGACGCACAAGTCCCTTATAAAGAAGACCGATGACTTTAGAAGAACGATTGGAAATGGTACGGTGATTCAAACCCAAGGTTGAACTAGCCCCAGCAGCAGACCTCTTTGCATGAGTGCTCATTGTCAATTGTGACACCAAGATCCTGCTCATTATTTACGGAGGATAGTGGGTGGCCTAAGAAAAAATAAGAGCAGCAAGGATTCTGTTTGCCAAAGTGAATGATATGGCACTTGGTAATATTGAATTCAAGAGGCCATGCCTCAGCCCATTGACCCAGCATTTGAAGATTATTTTTTAGCCAGGCATGATCTTCACAGGACAAAGCTGGTCCAAGAAACTTCAGGTCATCTGCATAAAGAGTTGATTTACTGCTCATAATGGAAGGAGCATCATTGATGAAAATATTAAATAGTATAGGACCCAAGACACTTCCCTGAGGAACTCCACTCAGAACACGCGTTGAGGAAGAAAGAATACGATCTCCAAAAGAGGGCTAGATAGTATAATAGACTAGGTAAATTTGGTAGAAAAGAAAACAGTAATGGTTACTGTCTTCCGTAAGCCTTTGTCACATTGTGCACACCTTAACACCCTCCAAACAAACTCCCCCCCCCCCCCCCACTGATGACGAATATACACTGATCATTCTTGACTTAAGTTGGAAACTAACTCTATTAAGTTTTGTAGTTTTTGATTAAATTTCTATGAATCTTTATAACTAAAAACAGTTTATAAAAATTTTAAAAACCAAAGAGCCTATACCTCCAAACCTCAAATATTGCAGATCCAGTACAGAGCCTAAGAGGAAATGTAGCAGTTTTATGTACCTGATCAATATCGTGCAATCCATCCCCGCTCTCGAAATTAGATTCCGACTTCATTTGTGCTGAACTATCCCACAATGCAGGTGCTGATTGAAAACAGTCCTGACTGGCCTGGGAGTTTAATTCTAATCCAAGGCTGTGGGTTTCATTCCAGGTTTCACGGGGTATTAATGGAGGTAGCTGTTCTAGCATAGGCACTTCATTCAGGACTAGCACAGGTCTGTCACGAGAGGGCCAGATTTCAGCCAGAATCAAAGGAGGTGGTTGATTATATTCTGATTCCTAATTAGGAACTAGAATTGATTGCTCATCATCATAAAATTTATATATATATATATATATATATATATATATATATATATATATATATATATATATATATATATATATATATATATATATATATATATATATATATATATATATATATATATATATATATATATATATATATATATATATATATATATATATATATATATATATATATATATATATATATATATATATATATATATATATATATATATATATATATATATATATATATATATATATATATATATATATATATATATATATATATATATATATATATATATATATATATATATATATATATATATATATATATATATATATATATATATATATTTATTTTTATATATATATATATATATATATATATATATATATATATATATATATATATATATATATATATATATATATATATATATATATATATATATATATATATATATATATATATATATATATATATATATATATATATATATATATATATATATATATATATATATATATATATATATATATATATATATATATATATATATATATATATATATATATCTTTTTGACAACTTATGAAGCTTGGTTTCCCTCATGAACATCCATTTTTTGTTTGCATTTTGAAACTGAATAAAAAAAAACAAAAAAAAAACAAGAATTAAGTATTATTGATTTTATTGATTTTGATTTGTTTGTAAGCTCTTTTAATTGCTTTATGAAAACAAATATATTCAAAGAAGTAGGCTAATTCAACTAATCAAGTTGATATTATTTATTGATTAAAGTTTGTATAGGTTGACTAAACATAGACATTGGAGCTAGAGTAAATACCCAGATTTGGAACCAAGCCCATGGCCTTTTTTCCACCTTTCATTACGAGGCACAGTAGTGGTGTCATATTTGGAGCCATTTAAAAAGAAGTCATTTCTAGAAAGTTCTGTTCAAAGGAGAATTGACAAAATGTCAAACATATTAAAAATTTGGGAACGGTCTTCCATATACATTAGACCATGGCAGTTATAAAACATCAGGAGAGTTAAAAGAAAAAGTAGTATATCTTTTGGGGAAAAAATTGGGGTCTACTCTTCGACTCTAATTATAAAATTAATAATCCAAACAAACTGACCTTTTTAAACCTATTCGCCTTTTCTATACGAGTGATATAAACAATTTTTGAGTGGTTGACTTCTTTTCTATTTTAACACCAAATAAATGGTTCTCTACTAGGGCTCTATCATTTGGTTTAAACTTCATAAGTCGGTCATTTCAAAATGTCTACAATATGAGCTGCGATACTACTCTCCCCCTTGTTTCTGCAACTTCACGTTCATATTTTTATGCTCGGAGTGCAATATTCTCCGAAAACCTTCTAGACGCAGATATTCCACGCGTAAATTCAACAAGATCGGATGATCTATGGCGAATGCGAGAAAATCGACAAGCATTAATTTAATGGCCTACAAGGGCACAAGTGCTTTGATTTACCGACAGCTGGCAGATGAGACTCGAAATGAACTAGGAATGTCAAACAGATCTGGACAATATTCCTGGAAGTACGATGGAGATATTTCATAGTCTTGTTTCAGAGTTCGTTGTGTGAACACCGTATTTTTGGATATTAACCTTTTAATAAAGTAAGGTTTCAACCTGTGTGATTTCTCTAGAGACATTTATAATTAGATTACTTTATTTACCTTATATTTACATTTTTGCTACTTAATATAAATTACCTTGGGATTCAGTGATTTAATAATTACAGGGACTTTGACTAAGAGATTTAATTAACTTAGAGGATTGAACTCTTTGAACTCAACTAAACTCTTTGTGCATAGCAGAAGCATCTATTATGGATCCTGAACATTGCGGCATCTGCTCATAAAGAATATCCAGCAAAACAGGTGACGCGCAGTGTATTAAATGCAATATATGGTCTCATTTTAGCTGTGGAAAAACTACGTACTCAAATGATTTGAAGAAGACCTTTGTGTTCGTAAATTGTCTGCAAAAAGATTCTCCAAATAACTATGTTCTAACGAAATTGAAGTCTAAAAATAACAGTCCAAAACAGCCAAATAACAACCAAAAAAACCACGATCAATTTAAAACGAATAATATTTTCCCGAGTGAAAACGAGTTGACAAAACCACCAGCTGCTCCTGGCGTAGCACCGAGACTTATGGATTCTGTAGAAAATATAATGGTGGAAAGAAAAGACCGCTCAGGTTCTGAGTTGTCTCATAAATGGCGGAACAATTAAACACAGCCCGTCGTTCGATTGTCATCAATGCTTACACCGCATGCATATGGCCTGCGCTGCAATTGATGCGGACATAGTTCTCGCCCTTAAGAAGCCCTCGGGACGATTCTTTCTTTTTACCTGTGAAAATGCCTATGCCAGGGTAATAAGACCAGCTCAAAATTTCCCAGTACTGATGTATCTGTCCAATGCAGTAGCTTGTTAGCAGTCAAGCCACTCAGACTCAACTAGGTTATCCTCGATCCCTTCTTACAGATGAAGAGACTCATACACCGGATCATACCCCCGAGCAACGTGTTTGCAGATTTCACATAAGTGGAGGCTGCAGAAAGGCGGAGAATTGCACGTTTCTTCATGTTCGCGTGGATTTTTTTAAAGGCAACTGCAATGATGAGTGTTGTCTTCTGCCTCACTAATCTCTGTGTAAAAAGTTTGCTCGTGGCTTTTGTTTCATGAATTGTTGTACTAATGTGCATTTCACTTTCTGTAGAAGGAGAAAGCTACGCATATAAATATTGCTGGAAGTGAAATACTCTCCAAAAATCTTCTGAATGCAGATATTCCACGTATAAATTCAACAATGCTGAATGATCTATGGCAAATGGAAGGAAAATCGACAAGAATCAATTTATTGGCCTACAAGAGCGCAAGTGCTCTGATTCACCGACAGCTGTCAGAGGAGACTCAAAATGAACTTGGAATGTCACACAGATCTGGACAATATTTCTGGAAGTACGATGTAGATATATCATAGTCTTGTTTCGGGGTTCGTTGTGTGGAACACCGTATTTTTGGATATTAACCTTTTAATAAAGTAAGGTTTCATCCTATGTGATTTCTCTAGAGACATTTATAAGCGGATTATTTTATTTACCTGTTATTTACATTTTTGCTACTTAATATAAATTCCCTTGGGATTCAGTGATTTAATAACTACAGAGACTTGGACCAAAAGATCTAATAAACTTAGAGGATTGAACTCAACTGAACTCTTTAAGTCTAAAAATAACAGTCTAAAACAGCCAAATAACAACCAGAAAAACCACGATCAATTTAAAACGAATAATATTTTCCCGAGTGCAAACGAGATGACAAAATCACCAGCTGCTCCTGGCATAGTACCGAGACTTATGGATGCTGTAGAAAACATAACGGTGGAAAGAAAAGACCGCTCAAGTTCTGACCTGAGTTGTCTCATATGTGGCGGAACAACTAAAGACAACCCGTCGTTCGATTGTCACCAATGCTTACACCACAAGCGTGTAGCCTATGCGCAAATGATGCGGACATAGTTCTTGCCCCGCAGAAGCCTGCGGGACGTTTTTTTCTTTTTACCTGTGAAAAATGCCTAAACCAGACTGGCTCAAAATGTCCCAGTACTGATGTATCTGTTCAATGCAGTAGCTTTATTAGCAGTCAAACCACTCAGACTGAACTAGGGTAACCTCGATCCCTTCTTACAGATGAAGACTAATACAACAGATCATACCCCCGAGCAACCTGTTTGCAGATTTCACATAAGTGGAGACTTCAGAAAGGCGGAGAATTGCACGTTTCTTCATGTTTACGTGGAGTTTTTAAAGGCAGCTGCCATGATGAGTGTTGTCTTCTGCCTCACTAACATCTGTGTAGAAAGTTTGCTTGTGGCTTTTGTTTCATTAATTGTTGTACTAATGTGCATCTCACGTTCTGTAGAAGGAGAAAGCCACGTGCCAAGACTGAATTGCGAAGTCCAAAAACCAGGGAGTGAAAAAATTCACCTATGTTGATGCAGGGCTGCCGAAGACAGCCAGTCCCTCTTATGAGTTTGAATCTCATGCCACTTGTCTTAAATCACCCCATGCACATCCCTCCTCCATCATACCAGCACCCCATCAGAACAGAAAAAATTCAGAAGAACTCTATGTTAAGTTCCAGATCCCTCTCATTTCAATTGCCGAATCAGTCCATCTCCTCAGTCCCGTTATTTGCATCAAACGAACCGAATAATCTGCAACAAGTGTCCAATAGCAAATCAAGAAACCCTGGTATAATATATCGCTCCCCCTCCTACTCATTTCCCAGAATCGTTCTTACGAATGTAAGGTCACTAGCAAATAAAATGGATGAACTACAAATTAGTCTTGACAAAAACCAGATTGATATTATTTACCTTACAGAAAAATTGTCTGCCACTAAAGATTTTTGCTCGCTTCCAAATTATGATCCCTTTTTAGCCCAGATAGGACAAGGATGGTATCCCTTTATCGCATAGTGGAGTGGCTTTTTTTGTAGGTCTACCCACCCTACTACTCTGAGTCTCCAGCAGTAAATAACTCTAAATTGGATTATTATAGCACATGGCTGGTAAGTATTTATTCCATTTTTTTGCGATTTCATCTGCCTGAGGGTTACCAGTTATACCTGTGTGGTTTGTAACATATTGAAGTTAAGTCCTTATACCTCTTCAAAAAAACGAAGCTGATGACATTTTTTGAACATTTAATAAATTTATAAAAATGTATTGTTTATATTTATCTTGAGTAACCACTCAGAAACCTAAACCAACCGTGCACCACACCACTCTCTGGAATACACTGTGATACAAAGTGTTTTTTGCGGGTGATGAAGACATCTCCTCACAAGAATGCAGACGGTATTGTAATTTCCTTTTGTTGGCATTAAAGCTTGTTCAAATAGGCAATGTTTAGAACTCCTCCCAAGGGTCCCCCAGACCCTAACTCAAATATTGCCGACGAACTTCCACATTCGCCCTAGTGTTACGGGTCAAGTCTATCGCAAAGCTCACACGATGGGTCAAACTCAATGAATAAGACAATGATGAGTGGGCGGGGTAATGTCGCTATTAATAATAAAAATGAAAAGGCTTTCAAGAGGTCCTTTCTAGGAGCTCCAAAAAAAAGGAAAAAATCTCCCCAATCAAAATTATTCCCCCACCCCCTGCTCCAACTCCTCCTTCTCAAAACCTAGGCATAAAGCTAAAAATTTCTCCTGATACCCCCTTTGAGATAAATAAAATTACTCCAAAAGGGTTGCAATTTTCAAATTGTTAAAATCAATGTTATCTCTAAACATTAAACATGATTGATTTTTGCTAATAGCTCTCCAAGATCATGAATCAGCAGACATAATACTCAATCTAAAATCCTTCCTTAATGTCCCAATTAAGACTGCAACATAAAAACCACACCAATCCCCAACTAAAACAGTAGTTTCCAACGTCGCCCCAGAAAGACCAAGTCAGAAGCTAAAACACGGGCTTTATGATACAGCTGCCAACCCTCTCCAAGTTGCAGATGTCACCCCACTGGGTGAACAGGACTCTAATGTCCAAAACACAAGCAAATCTTTATTATTCACACTGAGAGAAAAAACAATATCCCAGACAAGATATTCCTCTTTGGGCAAATCAAACCACACAAGACCTACAGGCCAAATCCAATCTAGTGCCAAAAGTATCTGAAACTGGGTCTACAACACATGAAAGCAATAAAATCCTCCAAGCCTGTAGTAAAACTTCCAATTCCCAAAGGAATGGCAATGTAGCAAAACTATTTAAATTAACAACATATCGAATTATTTTGGAAATACAACCAATGTTTTCATTCTATGGATTCCCCACCTAAAAGGGGGATTATTAAGAACCTCAACATGGCTGTCAAAATCATTGCAGGAGTATCTGGGGTTTTAGGCAGAATTAGCTCTTTAATAATGATACATGAACATTTGAATAAGCCAAAGTTTCATCCGAAGGAGGATCCTCCGAAGGAACTTCCGTTCCACAAATAGTTTTGTTCCCTAGTTTGTGAAGTATTTAATACTAGACTCAGTCACCAATGATTGTAAATATTTATTTGTTTTAGTTCATTTTCTTTTTATTTGCTGTTGATTTTAAAAGTTTTTTTTTCTTTAATTTGAACTCAGTTATTTCATTTTAAACTTTTTAAGACAGTTTGATATTTGAATGTCTCACGTTTTAGCATGACTCTGTTTGTGGTATTTCGAAATAACATATAATCCGGATAACGATGGCATAGCTGTGATTTATGTATAGCGAGTGCCTAATCTTTTGCTGTGACAAGAACTGTCACTGATCGGCATGGCCGTGTAAGGCGTTTGACAATAAAATCGTTTTAGTTGAGTTAAATTAGTGCTGATGAAAAGGTTATCTTGGGTAACGAGAAGATCGATCAGGTGATCGATCGATCTTTAAATACCTAGGTATTATTATTAGAGAATATAGCGGATATTAAACACAATATAACATAGGTTAAGAAAAAAGGTTAACAATATAACATAAGTTAGAAAAAAGGGAAGATAAGTCTGAGAGCCAAAATTAGGATATTGGAAGCTACACTGATAACAATGGTCAAGTATGTTTCGGACAATGGGCACTCCAAATACTAAAAATGATTTATGAGGTGCTTTCCAGAAGAATTGTCATCGATCAGTATTGCGTACCCGTCTGACTGACCTTTTTTCAAAATATGAGATGTGTAAAAAATCTATCCCACTTTTTAGGGCTATAATGAAAGGTTGATATGACTAGGATACTTTTTGCGGATGAAAGATGACAGATTGCCGAACATCGTTCTTTTTGTCTTGCCATCTAGACTGCCCAAAAAATCCAGCCTAAACAAGCTAAAAGCACTAAGAAATATTCACTGAAATTTCCCCCACTAAGAAATATCCAAACTAAAATTTTCCTAATTTATTTTCTAAAATTTCAACTAAAAAAATAGATTCTTTCCAACTCGTCTCAAACGAAAGTAACACAAATCAAATGTGCACTGTAAACTTTTGCTTAATTCGGGAGTTATAATGCCTTCTTGACAACCAACATAAAAGATGGGGCGGCTTTTTTAAAACAGAAAATGTTGTATTTTTAACTTAGTGTCAGCTAAATGAACCCGTTTCATGATTACAGCAGTTTTAATACTTCTTCAAAGTCACAAGAAAAAAGGTGTCGACCAGTCAAGGTATCTTAGACAGGCCTGCATGTCAGTCCAGAAATATTTAGGAAACTAAATACAGGTATCAGATTTTGTACTCATTTAAGTATTTGTTTAAAATCAATAAAATGTGATCAAATGAGGCAAACAATCTGAAAACATTTGATCATCAGTATTGTTACATGGCATTATGTACTTCTTAGTATTAAATAAAAATCCATCTTAAATGCATGAAAGTCAAATATAATTTACTTATTTTACATTTGAAGCAAATCACTTACGTTGATCCTACATCCAAGAATTCTTGTTTGTATTATTTGTTTTTCGCGTTACGCTTCTGTTAAGTTATACTATTATGATTTTACGGATGAAAAGCATGGTCAACTTTAACTAATTAGTTTTTATTATTTATACAAATACAAAACGAGATACATCCTTGAATGTAATTTTGGGTTGACTGATTGGTGTTCATTTGTTATGTCCACGAATTTTTTCCAGCCACTAGATCAATACTTTGTTTTAGATTTTTCCTATTTTACATTTTTACAGATGAAAAGCATTGTTATCAAATTTAACTAATTCGTTCTGCTTTTTATTTATATAAGTAAATATTTATATTATTCAATTTTTCTACATCGAAACTGGAGCTATTTTAAGGAATGTATTTGAGTTAGTTTGTTATTTTGTCCGTGAATATTCACTAGTCTCTAGCCAAAGCTTCTTTTCACGACCACTACCCAGCCCGGTGTGGAAGAGCCAGATTTCCCGATATTATTTAAAAACGATCAAAAATTATATTAAAAAAACAAGTTTTTTCAACTGTAAGTAAGGAGCAACCTTAAAAGAAACCTTTTAAGAAACCTTAAAAGAAACAGAAATTATAACGTATATGAAAGGGGTTGCCTCCTCTTCAAGACCTCAATCTTTGCGCTAAAGTTTTTTTTATATAATTCTAAAACATAGCTTATTATTCTAATTAAACAGCCATTGTGTTTAAGGAATCTTAAAGAATTAGGACAAAGAGTCAAAAGTATAGCGTTAAGAGCAAGGTCTTGTGGAAGGGGCAATTGCTTTCATATTCGTAATAATTTCTGTTCGTTTTAAGTTTTAATGTTGCTCCTAACTTTCAGTTGAAAAAACTTAATCGTTTTATTTTTAATTTAATTTCTGGTCGTTTTTAAATAATACCGGAAAATCCTGCTCTCTCTCCATGAAAAATTACAGTATTTGTGTATTATACGCCACTCACTCAACTTTACGATGTGTAAAACTCGAGAACAAAACAGTTTCTTCGGTAGTTTCTTTGTTGCTTTAGAAAGAAAATTGGGCTATATAATTTCCCATTTAAGGGGGGGATATAGCAGGTCTGCATGCAAAATGTGTTAGGTACAATTATTCTGCAAATTATGAAGCGGTTTCAAAATTTTGTGTATTACACGCCAAACATTTTCCACGGGGGGGGGGAGCAAACACGGGGGGGTATTATTTTTGATTAGTTTATTTTTCGCGTTATGCTTCTTTTAAGTTATACTATTAATGGAGCTATTTTAAGGAATGTATTTGAGTTAGTTTATCATTTCGTCCACGAATTTTCACTCGTTTCTAGCCGTAGCTTCTTTTTATGGCCCCTACAAAGCCCGGTGTCGAGGGCAGCTTGCTTGCCAAATTTACCTTTCCTGCCTTGAATAACTGTTTACGTCGAGCTTTTCTCACTTCAGTATAATCGATCATATTTCCAGAGTTTATTTTGTCAACCACAATTTGATCTGAAATACCGAAAAAGAACCATTATCAATACAGTTTAAAGGCGTAGGATTTCTTCCAGGAAGGTCATAAGCAATGAAATACTTCAAAAAATAATCCTTAATTAAAATTAAAAAATACTACGGACGCAGAAGGACTGGAAAATTTATTAGTTAGATTCAGGGTTGCATCCAGGATTTTCTTCTTTTTTTTGGGGGGGGTACAGAAAAAATGTTTAAAAAATCATTTTTGTTACATTTTCACGAGTCAGACAAAAATTTCAAGGGGGTGGGGGTTCAAATACCCTAATCCCCCTGGAAACAGCCTTAGTTAGATTATTCAAACTTGTAAATTTCACAAGTTTGTGAAATTTAAAAACTTGTAAATTTATCTATTTTTAGTTTAAAAGCACCCTTTTTGTTTTAGGTTCTTTCAAGATTGAACTTCAGAATTTCATCAGAAGCTTGCCATATTCCCCTGTAACAAACCATAGCTTTTTTTTAGTTTTTTTCTTTAGTTTTTTCTTAAGGGAAAAAATTACTTCTTCTTTTTCTCATTTTTTTTTTCTTTAGTAGGCATTAAATGTGGCACATTTCTATGGTGTTCTTACTTCTATTTGGAAATTTGTTCTCTGTCTCAGTCCTTCTCCCCCAAATCAAGATAATTAATTATCGCTTTACAAAAAAAACCTAAATAGCATCTTTTCTTGAATCCTTGAGGAAGAGTCTTAGAGCAAAAACCAAATAGTAGACTGTTTTAATAATCTCAAAATGTATCTAATTATTCAAAATTAAAGATTGAAATGCTGTTTTAGATGTTTCTTTCCCACTCCATCATAGTTTTATCTGACGGCAACTTTTTGGCAAAATAAATGTTTAATAAATTGTAAATATAAAATGTTTTAATTAACAATTGTGCAGTTTGATGTACATTTGAATTTAATTATATGGTTCACAGACTTTTTAATACCGATTTAAATTTATCCGGGAGGAAACCATATTTTTGGAGAGATGAAATCAGAGCAACAAATAGGGTCGTTGGGTACTTATAAATAAGTACGAGATATATAAGACTTAAACCTTTCAAAATTAAGTTCTATAATGATGCTTGACAAAAGTTAAGGACACATTTCACATATCCCGCCATCTACAAAAGGTTTGTTATTTAAATGATACCTGCAAGGTTATGTATATTCTCATAGCAGTTTTCTTTTGCCTCTGAGAAAATAATACATTCCCTTTTTAACTTAAAAATCATACCTAGAGAATTTTCTCCGACGAGAAGAGAACATAACACTTGAAATGAACAGGAATTATCCTCTATTGTTTTGTAAATGTTTTCTATTTAGTAAGCTAACGATATTATATCTATCGAAAACTCTCAAAGTGAAGAATTGAGAGAATAAGAAATTCAGAAGGCGAGAGAAATGATGCTAGTGATCACAACAGCAGGTACTGGCATATGGTTGCTAAAGTTTTAATGCCAATGACTTTCTTCTTTTCTACAGTGAAACTATTTGCAAATAGGAATGGCAAGTTCTAAAAGAGGCTCGTTACAAAAGAGGCTAGTGACAGAGGAAAGTTAAGATCTGAGCATACCAATCCCCTTGCCCTTTCTTGAAATTACTTATGGCTTGCATACTATTGTGCAGGGGTTCTTGGGGTTTTTATTTCAAACACTACAATTTTAAAATTTTCTAGGTCCAGAATAACAAACCAAGACAGTATACAAACATATAACTAGATGTGTACTTGAGCTAAATGGTAGGCTACGGTTAAGAACTTTCAATAACCAATTCATTTTTATCCAGGATGGGTCCATATTTTGTGGGAGAATTTGAGAGCAACAAAAACAATGATGAATTAGAGAACTAAGTCAAATTATAAACAAATTTAACATTAGGGATTTCTCTGCTTTCATCTTCTTACTACAAAACAACTGATGTCACAAAAATTACACTTGAGATTTTGCACCTGACCTCTGAGGTTTGGACCCCTATGTGATCTATCTCTCTCTCGTCAGGCCAGCAACTTAATGAAGAAAGTTAGACAATAAGGTAAGACATTTATTTTTACAATAAACTTCTATCACGACCCTAATCGGCTGTATGAATTGTTTTCCTATCACGTTTCCTTCTCAATAGCCCGATTTGTAGGCTAGGCCTGATATCTATTTATGATTCTAAAAAAAAATAATAATAATAATAAAAACAAGTTTTTCTTAAACTGAACGTAAGGAGTAAAATCCTAGAAAATTCCCCATGTGTAAAATTTCTCCTTGGAAAGTTCACCCTAAGGAACTTCTCTCCCCACGGAAAATTGTCCCCGTGGAAAACTTTAACCCTGAAAAATGTATGTAATAAGAAATGCTATAGGCTACGTAAATACAGGGCAAATTTCATGACATTCAAACCTTCCCCTGGGAGCTCTGAGGGGTTATGTTATCCTCAAAGACATAATTACTGGGCTATTTAACTATGCTGAAAAAAATGTCCATCTCAAAACTGATCGGATGAATTTTAAGAAAAAGATGGGTGGGAGGGGGCCAGATACCCTCCAATCTTTTCGGCCACAAAAAAAAGGCACTAGAACTTTTGATTTCTGTTCGAATGAGCCCTTTTTCAATGTTTTAAAACTATTGGGTCGAGGCGATCACCCCTGGGAAAAAAACAATAAGCACGCATCCTTGATCTTTCTTCTGGAAAAAAAAAACAACATATTTTACAAATTGTTGCAGATGGGAGCTTGAAACTTGTACAATACGGTTCTTAAATACGCTGAATCTGATAGTGTTATATCTAAAAATTTTTAATTTCGAAGGGGCGCCCCCCCTTTGTTTCGAAAATCATGCAATTTTTTTAGACTTTTATGGTTTGATGGGTAGGCTAACACTAAACTAAACAAATCTTATATATATGGAATCAACAGAATAAGCCTATTTTTGGTAAGATTCTACTTTAGTTTCTTTTGGCTATCTTGGAAAGGGGTTAGGTTAGGAAAATGAAACTTTCAGGGATGGGTCTTTGATGACCTTTAAAAATCTGTGTGCTATAAAAGTGAAACCTTGCAAAATAGATCTTCTGCTTAAATGAAGTACAACAAAATTGTTTCCAGCTTCACAGTTTTGCTCAATCCCAATTAAGGTTTTAAAGATATGCAAATACATTTCCTAAATTTTGAAAAAAAAATCATTGATATGGCTTAAAATTCTACTCAAATGAGAGGAACTGCATTTTCAGAACTAAAGCCAGAGAAAAGGGAACCAATAACTGAAAATTAAGGTAAAGTGTTGTTTCGTCAAAATTTCAATAGGTATAGACCTGTTATGTAGGCAAATTTCAGGACCCTCTAGAGGGAGAAGGAGTGGAGGTAGGTACTTCAAAATACCTTCTCGGGACATACTTTGGCACTTGTGCATTATATCTCATCCACCGCTATAGACTGTACAAGGAAACACTACAGGATACCAGATAAACGGGTATTTGCTAGATAAATGGATCGCAAAGTGTGATTTCTCATTTCGTTTACTATATTTAAACTGTTGTTTTTGGGGGTTTAGGATGGGAATAGGTGCCTAGGTTCGGCTAGGTCACGTATTTAATATATGCTATGCTTTACCCCCCCCCCCTCTAATGTGCAAATATATAGCCCAAATTTGTTTCTAAACTATTATATTTTCATCCTATTTATTTTATTTCACTAGCATTAACCAAACTTGACTTCTTTTGTATATAGCGGTGGGTGAGATATAATGCAAAAGTACCTATACTTTAGCCTGTAGACCCATCCCTAAGAGTTTCAGGTACTTTCCCATTATGCGGACACAAATAGCGACGAGTACCGCACTGCCTTTCCATCATAAACAAATAAGTAGAACAACAGGGAAATTTTATACAAGACAGTGGAACGCAACTTTAAATGAATATTTCGACCCTATTTCCAAGGGCCGTCCTCAGCAAAACAGACGAAGAGAATAAAAACACTATAAAAGAAACTTACATTAAAATTCAATCATTAAAACTGTTTAAAAAATTTTTAAAACAGCCCTAATATCATTACTTCAAGGAAGTTCAACCAGGACTGGTACTCCAAACGAAATGGACAGAGAACAATTCATTCAGATGGAATTAAAATATTTACAGACAAGCTTTTAAAGCTAGTCTCGCATTCTTGGCAGCCAGCCTAGAAGGTCTATTCGTAATAGGTTGAGTGGAGTTATTTACTGGTTTTTTAATATAATTAGTCAAATCATTTTGAATTAAATTTGTGTATAGGGCATTAAGCGAATATTCCCCCAAATCTCTATTTAAAGAAATATTACTATTTATTTTGATTTTAATTTCAATTGCCTCTCGAACAACCTGTTTTATGCCTAAATCATTGCTAATAAGGCAAGTTTCTTTAAAAAGCATTTTATGACTAGGGTTATCATATATGTGACTGCTTAAAGCAGAATCAAAGGAAATATTTGTATTATTAGAATTTAAAGCTTTAGTTATGTCATCTTTGTGTTGTTGCAGGCGTTTTTCTAAATTTTGATGGGTTCTACCAACATAAAAATGGCCACAGTCACATGGTATTTGATAAACCCCTCTCTGGCGAGTAACTGGGGTTATATCTTTACCAGAATTTAAGAAATTCATGCTTTTAAAATTATTTGTAAATACGACATAAAAATTATTTTGTGTGCAAACTTTTTTTAAACTTGTAGTGACATTTGGAATATATGGAAGGTAAATTATATTTGAGTTGAGGGCTTGACGGGAACTTCACATTGCAAAAGACCCTTAATTTTACGGGAGTGTCTTGCCAATCTTCGGCTAATTGTATTATTAATAAAGACAATAGGATAACCGTTTCCAAAAAGTATGTCTCTAATAAAATTTAGTTCATCTGTGATGTAAGATTCAGAGCAAATGTTTAGGGCACGGTCAACAAGAGATGTAACAACACCTCTTTTAACTTGTGGGGGGTGATTGGATTTAAAATGTAGATATCTGCTATTTTGTGTGGGTTTTCTGTAAATTGTGAAATCCAGTTTATCAATGTCACGAATAATTAAAACATCCAGAAACGGTAATTTATTTGCATTTTTAATTTCTAAGGTAAATTGTATATTTCGGTCATATGTATTAAGGTGATCTAGAAAGCCCCTAAGTTCAATTACCCCATAATTCCAGAGCGATATTACATCATCCATATAACGCCCCCAATATACATGTTTTAAAAAATATGAATTTAAGGCCCAATTTTCGAGGTGTTCTACATAAATGTTCGCTAATAACCCGGATAGCGGCGCCCCCATAGGGAGACCATTTTTTGTTGATAAAAAGAATTACGGAACTGAAAAAAAATTGAATGTTTATTACAAATTTTGACTAGGGACATTAAAACCTCATAATCTGTTCCTGTTGTTGAATCTTCAATTAAATGATAGTTTTCTTCTATTTTATTTTTTAGTAACTGCTCAGATATTGCTACATCAATATTTGTGTAATGCTTGCTGAAATTTCTTGCTGAAATTTCTGAATTTTCTGAAATGCTTGCACTTTTAAGTTTTTCTACTAAATCTACCGAATTACATATGTACGATTTTTGGGAATAAAGTAACGGTTTGAAGGATGTACATAACCACTTTCCAATATTGGAAACAGGGGCTTTCGTACATGCTACAATTGGCCTTAAGGGAATACCTTGCTTGTGTAATTTTGGTAAACCGTAAAACTTTGTGCAAAAGCAACCATGGGGGGAAAATTTATTATACAATTGTGGGGTGATTTTGCCATTTTGTTCTCGATTCTTTAATTCGGTTATAATTTTATTCGCAAACTTATCAGTATGGTCGTGAGTCATGGAAGTATATGTATTTGTGTCATGTAAGCGTGAATAAATTTTATTGTCGTAATCTAAGGTATCCATGACTACAAGTGAATTTCCCTTGTCTGCTTTAGTTATTATAATTGAAGGGTCTTTGCGAAGATTAGACAAGATTTAGAAAGTTTGACTTTCTCACAACTCTTTTTTTTAAACAATAAAAACTTTAGCGTAAAGAGCGAGGCGTTGAGGAGGGCACAGCCCCTTTCATATACGGAATAATTTCTGTTCGTTTTAAGTTTTAATGTCGCTCCTTACTTTCAGCTTAAAAAAAAAAAAAATATTTAAAGGCTGCGAAAGCGGGGGGTTTGGGGAGCGGCAGCCCCCAACTGTACCTTCTAATCCCTGTACGTTTTAAGGTTCGAACTTGTGACTCAGCCTCTTTAACTCTTTAGAAAACGTAGTTTTTATTCAAATAATTACAATAAATCACCAAGTCAAACCCAAAACGAGAACAAACTACCACAAAGAGAAGGAGGAATAACACCCTCTGTGTCGTCAAAGACCCTTAACATAATTTGCATTTTATTAAAAACGAAATAAATGTTGAAAATTTACTCTTATAAAACTTTAATAGGTACAAAATATTAAGACTTTTAGTTGTACGGTATTTTAAAAAAAACCTTCTTATTGTTCTAATTAAATGGCCCTTGTGGTTCAGGAGTCGTTCTATAGGAATTGGGACAAATTGTCAAGCCTCAGCGTAAAGAGCGAGGTATTGAGGAGGGGGAACCTCCTCCTATACGTAATAGTCTTTCTGTCGAACACCCTCATTCCTAATACTTTTTTTGTTTTAAGTTTCAATGTTGCTTCTTACTTTCACCTGAGAAAAAACTTAACTTTTTTTTCTGATCGTTTTTAAAATTATGTCAGAAAATCCAGCTCCTTCTCCGTGGAAAATTTTCTTCCCCTAGAGAAAAGCTGTCTATGAAAAGTTCCTCCCATGACAGGAAAAATCGACCCCGGACAATTCCATTCTCGCTGAAACTTGCGCCCCAGAAAATTTCTTGCGGACGATTCTGCCTGAAAAACTCATCGTAGCACAAATTCATTTGAAAGAGACTTTAAATTCTGATTATTTTCAAATCATGGCAAAAATCCCCCTTAGTGAAAAATTTTTTCCCGAAATCTCGCCCCCAAATGGAAAGTTGTTCCAGTAAGATTCCCCCGCGGAGAATTTCTCCAGTAGAAAATCCCCGGACCCGCGGATAGATCCTCTAGTCAATCCCAACCCGGTGAAAATTTTCCCCGTGCAATTACCCTTTATATCTCCACATATAAGGTTTAGTCGGGAAAGAGAAAATAAGACAAATAAAAAAATATTTCGTAGGGAAATTCTGGCAAATTTCCTCAGTGTTTAGTTTCCCATGAAAAGTTCACCCTCTGAATACTTTCTCCTCACGCAGAAATTGTCCCTCCTCATGCACTAAAATATCCCCAGTAGAAAATTCACCCCCCCCCCCTTCCAAAAAAGTCCAAATAACAAATACTATACGTATACCATGGCCAACGTTCATAACGTACAGACTTGTCCCTAAGGGCTGTGTGGATATTTTTATCCTAGAAGGCAGAGTTATAGGGCTTTTCAACTGCACTGAATAAAATGGCTTTCTCAAAATCTTGATCGAATGACTTTGGGGAAAAGGGGGCGTTTGTTACCACTATCTGTTTTATGTAGCTCTGTATGTTTCTTAGAAAATTTCTTTTGTGAAGTTTAAAAAATTAAGCCATCAGTAAAAATCAAAATATTTCCATTTAGAGCCTTTCTTAAAGTTGCTATGAAGATGTAAGGTTTTCAAAGCTTATGATTTTTACATCTTAGACTATAAGTTTTGATATAATAGGGAAAATACAGGTGTACAGAAAGAGAAAGATAGACCGCTAACCTTTCGGCCATTTACTTCATTTTCAAATTACTTAGTTAAGATTAATTTCGTTGTTCAAACGAGGTTAAATAGAGCACAATAATTGGGCTAATTCAATAAACAATTGCAATTAGTAACAATAATTTATATTGAACGCGGGGTGGCTCTCAGGTGTGGTAGATTTGAAAGGTTGAGGAAGTTTTTTTTGTTTTGTTTTTTTTTGCAAGGAACTGTAAATATATTTCTAGGTATTCATTTGACAGACCGTATATCAAACTTTAAGATGTGCAAAAAAGTGGTTTGATCCCTCTTCCTGGGGCTATAATAAAAGGAATGTTAAGATGGCTAGGCCAAGAGGCGATTAAAACGATTAAAAGGCTATTCGTGTTCTTATAAGTAGTGGCTTTCTCATTAGAAAGCTTTGTATTTTATCAGTTTCGGGTCTTTTCAAATTTAATAAGGCACTTTTTAAGTTTTATATATTACACGAAATACGACTAAGCCTTTTGGGAGGCAGGGGGGGATGGTCAAACCTGGCATCCCTCCTCCCTGAATACGGCCTTGCGTACAAGCTGTATGACTTATCGGCGATTGTTTTTCTGTATTTTTTTCCCCCAATAAATTCTCTCTTTCAAATAGGAACTTCGTGGGAATTGGAACTTCAAAAAAAGGGTAAAGCAGAACTTTTAAAAAGAATAGAACAGAGGAGGAATATGTGCAGTTCTGTTTGCCTTGGTACTGCAGGGTGATGTTAGTTATAGCAGTAGTATTTGCATAGAAACTTGGGATCTAAAATATTTTCACAGACTATGCCACGCCAAAGTTTAACGTTAGGACGTTCTGTGGGGATAAAGAGGATAGGACAGGGCTCTCCCACGTGGGATCCTGACAAGTGGATGAACAAGTTTCGCTTTCGTCTTACATATTGATCTATGGATCAACTGCTCAAACAATATAATTAAGTGATTGTCATTTTTTTTGAACTCCTATTATTATCGATTTATTTTTCGGTACTGTTGTACTATCTCTAACACACGCGCCATATTATATAGGGAACATGCTTAAGAAACAAGTCAAAAGGTTTTTTTTTATAGACAGTTCGATTGGGAACCGTGGTTTGTCATTGCGTTTACAATATTTAAACTAATGTTTTTTGGTGTTTAGGGGGGGGGGTATCTAGGTTGGGTTAGGTTACATATTTAATTTATTTAATATATGCTATGTTTTACCCCCCCCCCCCTCCCCCTAGCATGTCACACAACTTTAGTATGTCACACAACTTTATTTTTTAAAACAGTAAAAACTTCAGCGTAAAGAGCGAGGCGTTGAGGAAGGGACAGCCCCTTCATATACGGAATAATTTCTGTTCGTTTAAAATTTTCATGTCGCTCCTTATTTTCACTTAAAAAAACTTGTTTTTTTTATTTAATATAGGAACGTTTTTGAATTAATGCATCTTTGATTTTTGCTCACTTTAACTGAATAATTAGAATGAAATTTGGATATTAATTTTACTTGTTTTGGCTAAATGGCTTTCTCGAAATTTTGTTCTGACGTAACTTACGTAACGAACTTCTATATTTGTATGTTTTTGTTACATATATTAGGTAATTTACCCCTATTCAATACCTCGCTCTTTACGTTAAAGTTCGAATTTTTTTCGACTCACAAACCCCTGAATCACACAGGCCAGTTAATTAGAACAGATAGCTCTTCTGAAAGTACAAAAAAAAACTTTAGTGTAAAGAATAAGTTCTTGACCTGGAGGCGACCCCCCTAATATATGTAAGAATTTCTTTTCGTCTTATGGTTTAATGTTGCTTATTACTTTCATTTGAAACAACTTTTTTTTATTCAATTTCTGACCGTTTTTTAAATAATACTTGGAAATCCACCGCCCTCTACATAGAAATGTCCCTTCCTCCATGGAAAGATCCAACCCCGTAACCCCACCTCCGACCCTTTCCCCCACACAAAAAAAATCTTCCTGAAACGTCTGTATACTTTCCATTAACCAATACTATACGTAAACAATGGGCAAAGTTGATAACTTGCAGCCCTTCCCCCAGGAACTCTGGGGGATTAAGTCATCCGCATGGACATATTTATTAGATTTTCGACTATGCTGAAAAAAATGGCTATCTCAAAATTTTGGTTGAGTGACTTCGGGAAAAAAATTAGCGTAGGAGGGGGCCAAGTTGCCCTCCAATTTTTTTGGGTCACTTAAAAAGGGCACTAGAACTTTTAATTTCCGTTCAGATGAGCTCTCTCACGATATTCTAGGACTACTGGATCGATACGATCACCCCTGTGGAAATAAAAAAAAAAACAAAAAAAAAATTAACACGCATCCGTTCTTCTGGCAAAAAATTCCACATTTTTACAGATAGGAACTTGAAACTTCTATAGTAGGGTTCTCTGATACGCTAAATCTGATGGTATGATTTTCATTAAAGTTCTACGACTTTTAGGGGTTTCCCCCTTTTTTCAAAAATAAGGCAAATTTTCTCAGGTGCTTAACTTTTGATGGGTAAAACTAAACTTAATAAAACTTATATATTTGAAATCAACATAAAACTCTGATTCTATTTATGTATTTAATGGTATCAAAACATCCGATTTTTAGAGTTTTGATTACTATTGAGCCGGGTCGTTCCTTACTTACAGTTCGTTACCACGAACTGTTTGACAGTTTGATTAGAAGTACTGTACCTCAGTAGTCAGATCAACTCCGAAGCACCGCGAATTTCTACGTCTCCCGTCTCTGGTGGGTTCCACAACCGTCAGGGTTCTAACAAGTGTAGTTTGCCAGGGTTGCCACCGTCCGGGATTAATCCCGGTTCCTCGGATTATTTTTGCGATCTGGGATTTTTGGTGTCCGGAATTTTCAGAATTTTTTGAAGGAAACCGGGATTTTTTTATTAAAAAGAGATTTTCAACAATTTTGGCTGATTTTCTACTATTTTTTTCTGTACGGTATCACGAATATTCTCGGTTTTTGTTTGTTCCCTCTAGATTTGCGCTATTACACTGGGGCAACGACTTTTTTGCTCGAGATTTTACTTTTGAAAATTCGACTCCAATGTAATTCGCTTGAGTTCTTGACATCATTTTATGTGTCTCGAATGTATTCCGAAATCTAGAGCAGTGGAAGTGATAAATACCATCGGAAAACTTGTTATGTTCAGTAGAGCTCAGTTCCAGTGTCTTTTTAGTTCGGTGTTTTGCAGATGAAACTTCGCGAAAAATTAGTTTTATAAAGTTATGACCAAATGTTCTGCCAGCATTCTGTGATTTCTATAGGTTGTAGCAAGGTCCAATCGTTTAGGTTCAATATACGTAGTCGTATGTTTGTGCTGTTTAAAGAACGTAAATCAATTGGTTCAAAAGATCGCTATCAGCGTATTCCCCAGATTTTTCTAATATTTTTAGACACTTTCATGCGCATGATATTCCACTCAGTATTTCAAAGTTCCAAACTTTAAAAATCGCAGATGAGCATCCAGATAATCGAAGAAAAATTGAAAATGTTTAACTGGATGACGTTCTTTAGGAAGACTTAGTGTTTATACTTGTGCTAACCGAGCTTAGTTGGATTTACTGAAGCTCATTTGTCCAGTTTCTTAGGGTTGTCATGTGAGTTGTGATTACCGAAACGATTACTGAACCGTACCAATAAATATCTGAGAAAGTTAGTTATTTTTTTAGTTGGTTGCTTTACTTAGTGCTTTTTACTAATAACTAGGTAGTAATAGTATTTCTGACTGTTGCTTTACAGTTTTCTGTTCAAATACCCACAGGCCGGGTTTAATACCAAGAAAGTTGGATTCTAAGTGCCCAGATTCGGGAAAAAGGGGTCTGTTTTTCTTCCGGATTCTTTCGTGTGAAAGCAGCTGATTCCTTTATTTTGTACACTGAAGAATCCGTGAACTGAATGTTTGAATGATATCGTTTGGATTTTTCTAAGATTTTAGTACGTTCGGAATTCAGGTTTTCTGGGTCGTGAAGTCGGGCCTTGAGATTTGAAAAGGATGCTTTTATAAAATGAATGATAGTTCTGCTGTCCACATCTTGATGGGCGTGAATTTCGATAAACAGAAAAGCCGGTATGGTAAAAGGGAAAGGGACGTGTGAAGTCCTGATAAAAGAGAACTTTTACCTGTTGCCAAACAATATTGAATATTAGCGCGTCCAGATTATTCATTTTCTTGAAAAATAGGACGGAAATCTGGGAATGTAGACAGGTATTCCGTCCAATTTTTCGTTTTCTGGGCAGGAATAATCAGAGGGTCAGAAAATGGAAAAATGGGACGGAAGTGGTAGCATGGACAGCTTTTTTGAAAAACAATGCCAGAAGAAGGAGACAATTAGACACGATAAGTGATAAATAAGAACATTTGTCGAAGATGGTTTGAAATAGAAAAAAAGATAAATTGTCTAACGGAGGCTCTAAATTTGATTTTATAGGTTTTGGCTCAGAAAAACAGATTTTATGAGGATGGCTGATAAATTTGTGCAGATATTTTTTGAAAAAAAACCACAAATTTTTTGAAAAAACCGCAGAGTCTGGACAACGATTCCTTTTTCCAGATTTCCGTCCCACTTTTTCAGAGAACGTATAGGTCTGGACGTGCTATATGGCTGCAAAGCGTGAAGTTAATTCATGCCCGGGAAATTCAAATAACGATGAAACGTGGGTGCGTTGACACGTTTTCTCGATACTTTGGCGAGTTACAACTAGAAACCACGTTTCACCGTGCTACGTATTACGCGCCTTGATTTTTACGTCATCACTGTGCAACCCTATGTTGTATAACCTAAATACTGTGATCCGGGATTTTTTTCGAAATTCTGAGAATTTTTTAAAGAAAAATCGGGATTTATTTTTGAGTCGGTGGCAACCCTGTACTTTACCCGTGGTATAGAAGTTCGCACTAGTAGACCCCAGGTACCTCAAAGAATAAACTCCCTATTTATCTTTGCTTTCCCTCCCGGAAAGGTATTTCGGTTCTTGGGCATTATTTGGGCAGTTACAAGGAAACCAGTGATGAAAAACCCGGATTTTGACGAGTTAATTCAAGACACCGCTATAAAGTAATGGAATGCATTGCGTGGTTTTCATTGCGTATACGATATTTAAACTGTTTTTTTGGGGTTTAGGGGGGAGGTACCTAGGTTAGGTTAGGCATTTAATTTCTACAATGCTTTACCCCCCCCCCCCCTCAATGTGCAAATATATAGCCCAAATTTGTTTATATACTATTATATATTTATCCTATTTCATTTCATTAGCATTAACCAAACTAGACTTTTTAGAAATGTCCAAGTACCGGTATTTCTTACCTAAGCGTTCGCCCTGTAAACCAGCTCTCTTTGTAGAGTTGTCAATCTAGGCTAAATAACCAAGTCAAAGGTAACAAATAAAATCTTACTTGTTTTCAAATCGAACTAAATAAACTGAATAAAGACATAGACATCCTGTTATTCCTCTTCTTGTTCCTAGACAAGCAAAGTCACCTGAGTGTTGCGTATAGTCCAACCAATCCAAACCCTCACATGGTGCAAGTTCAAACTCAAACGAATTAACCGATTCCCCTTATTCCCTCCCACTCACTTTCAACCAAAATTGCTGTCCAAAAATACATTTTTAACAAGGGTGATTTACCCTTAATACTGCGCAGTTAAAATCCAGTGAATTTTAGCTGTCAACAAAATGAAAGGAAAAACTTGGCTGAAGGAAAATTTGGCTGATTTTCGATAAAAGGGGGAAAGATATAGCTAAAAGCTATAGAACCTTATTGAAAATCACACCATCAGATTCAGCATATCAGAGAACCCTACTGTAGAAGTTTCAAAAGCCATTAACGAAATAAAAGCAAAATTAAAACGCAAATTTTGTTTTAATTATTCATGTACGGTGAACCAAAATCAAAACCTGCATTAATTCAAAAACGTTCAAAAACTAAATAAATAAACAAGTTTTTTAACTGAAAGTAAGGAGCGACGTTAAAACTTAAAACGAACAGAAATTATTCCGTATATGAATGGGGCTGTCCCCTCCTCAACGCCTCGCTCTTTACACTAAAGTTTCACTTCCTCACAACTCTATTTTTTTAACAGTAAAAATATTTAGTGTAAAGAGCGAGACGTTGAGGAGGGGACAGCCCCTTTGATATACGGAATAATTTCTTCTCGTTTTCAGTTTTAATGTCGCTCCTTACTTTCTGTTAAAAAGACAGTTTTTTTTTATTTAATACTGGGAAGGACTCAACTTTTTTCTTTGTAGTTGGAGCCATCGTGTTTTTACTCGCTTCCGCTTTTTCTTTAAGTGGCTTAACGGTTCCATTCTCAATTTCGTGACCGAGGTAATTTGTTTGTCTTTGTGTCAATCTAAATTTCTCTCTATTAAGTTTTTATCTAATTATGGGTCTACCAAGTATGCTTGAAACTCCATTATACTTTAAAACCAGATTTTGCTTTAAAACTAAATCAAAAGGCACTGTCTGAGAAATAAAACTTAGTATCATTCCAAAAAATTCTATCTATGCTCTTTGACAACCTAGACACTTACACTCTTTTGATTTATTTATATTGTAAGCGCGGAAGTAGTAAACGTAGCAGCCCCGAAAGTTTTAACTTAATATCCCCAGTCGTTCTAGATATTTTTATTTTATTTCTTATTTGTAACCATACACACAGTGCCTTTTGATCATGGTTGCAGGCGTAGCTGCAACCTAGTAAAGGGCAAACAACAGCCCATAGTAACCAAAAGCTAAAAAATACGTTTAGAAAAAAACTGCCTAGTTAAAAATATTGGCATCTGAAACTGATTCAAGAATAGTAATTATTATTTCGGTTCGTCTTATTGCGAAAAAAAATTAATGGTGATTTAAAAAAAAAATGAAACCCCTCGAAAACGGCGTCCCATTAAAACCGAAAGTGTACCATTGGAATCAGCTTAATCGAAAACTTTGTACAGGGAAATTACAGCCCACCGCCCTGAACAACAAGAAATATTTTTGCATGGGTAGCACTGATCTGTCTCCCGTTTTTTCGTCTTTTTTTCCAGGGCTAGCGGTTTACTAGAACATCATAGAGATGTTTAATGGCTCATTTAAAAACTATTTCTTATGTCTACGTGATTTTTATAAATTTAACCGTCTGCAGGTGTCACATGTCACTAAAAATGGCACTTTTGCATCTATGGTACTATATAGCTCATTTTTCATTTTCACTTTATATGGGGAAATTTGGTGTACCTTGCCCTCCCCCCCCCACTATTTTTCACAAATTATCGCCCCAGCAACTTGCCTTTATATAAGGAAAGAAATTATCTCAAATTTATCAAAAAATTATTTTTCAAAATTTAGAAGGGGAGAGGGGGGTTTGTTTTCATTTCTTTCAAAGTAAATACCCTAACAATATAACTTCCAAACCTAATGGAAGGAGCACAAAATATAGAAGACAAATACACCCACCCCCAAATTGTGTCCCGAAAGAAAAATGACTTTTAATAGTTCTTACTGCAGACGCTTTTCTTTCGCCCCGCACGGTGACCTGAAATGAAAAATCTATGAATATCTGCCACCTTTTATCCACAGCACTTGTCCTTGTCATCTCAACTTTTTTCTCATTTTAACACTTTAAAACTGTATCGAATCCAATTTTCCCAACAATTTATTGTTTTAAACACGATTTGTCTTTAAGGCATTTTTTAATATAGAAAAAATTAAGGGTAAGTAAAATGATTTTTCTTAGCTAGTATCTGTGTTTAGAGATATTTAACTCACTTAAGGTGGTATTTATCTTTAAATGAGCTCCACCGGTTGAGGCCAGAGATGCGAAGCCCCTTCCCCTCTGTGGAAAACCTTTAAACAACTATCAAAGTATGAAATTGAGAAATAAGGTTCTCCTGTTTTTAGGAATGTCTAGTCTCCCCTCCTGCTCCGACCTTGTCCATCCAAAATAAAATAAATCAAAATAAATCAAACTAAAATAAAAGTAACAATATAAAAAAGGGATTACAATTACCTGTAAAACATTTTCAAGGCCCATCCCCCTCCCCAGGTCACTTAGGGACAACCTGGCCTCATTTGGTCCTTTGGATGGATTGAATGAAAGCAAAGATTGACGGGTGGACGGATTGAAACAGGGATGAATCAAGACAAAATACATGGGAAATACAGGCTACAATTAAAACCATATGTTTGCATATTAGGGAAAGGAGGGGGCTGGTTTGGGGGCAGAGCAATTCCTAGGGTGGTGCCAAGAGAAAAATTAATTACAACAACCCCCTTTCCCAACTCAAAAATAAGCAAAAAAGTCGAATCAAAGTGATATATTGCATAAGAATTGCCAATTCCCCAGCCACAGCACCCTCCAACACACGGCACCCGGAACAACTGCCTCGGTTGCTCCAGCCCCCCCCCCTCCTCCTTGGGACAGTTCTGGTTAGGGTAAAGTATAATGTAAACTCCTTCAAATGTGTTAACTAAAATTGTTTGGCATATTACGAGGTATGAATTGTTTTCAATTTCATTTCTCAATCAATTTCTCAGATATCAAACTGTCCTAGTCGATTACGTCATTCTATGCCCATATATGGACTCCCGTCATGACCTTCTAATAGGGTTCTACTGATTATGTAATCAATTTCTCAGATATCAAACTGTCCTAGTCGATTATGTCATTCTATGCCCATGTATGGACTCCCGTCATGACCTTCTGATAGGGTTCTACTGATTATGTAATCAATTTCTCAGAAATCCAACTGTCCTAGTCGATTACGTCATTCTATGCCCATGTATGGACTCCCGTCATGACCTTCTGATAGGGTTCTACTGATTATGTAATCAATTTCTCAGAAAATCCATTTGCCCTAGTTGATTACATCATTCTTTTGTCATGTGGCATGTGTCATTCGTCATGTGTCATGTGTCATGTTTCGTGTCATATGTCATGTGTCATGTCTCATGTGTTGTGTCATGTGTCACGTGTTGTTTCATGTGCCATGTGTCATGTCTCATGTGTTGTGTCATGTTTCACGTCACGTGTCACGGTTCATGTGTAATGTGTCACGTGTCACGTGTCACGTCTCATGCGTTACTCATAACCATCCAAGAAACATCCACCAAAGTGAGAACATCCAAGAAACATCCATCAAAATGAGAACATCCAAGAAATATCCATCAAAGTGAGAACATCCAAGAAACATCCATCAGCACTTGGCCAAAACAACAACAACAAATAGTGTTTCCTATTCCAGGATCATAACATTCTCCCCTAGCAGACACTTGGCCAAAATAACAACAAGATCTTGAAAGAAGTGTCTTTACCCTGTCCCCGTTAGACTCAATAATCCATCAAAGTGAGAAAAATTCTGTTTTTTTCATTCTAACTGACAAAAACCATAAAACAGACATAAATTACTTTTGACATCCGAGAAAAACTTAAAATAAATCGAGCAGCATACATAACCGTCCAATAAACATCCATAAAAGTGAGAAAATCCCTGTTTTTCCATTTTAACTGACAAAAACCATAAAACAGACATGAATTGCTGTTGACATCCAAGAAAAACATCAAATAAACTGGCCAACACACATAACCGTCCAAGAAACAACCATAAATGTGAGAAAATTCCTGTTTTTTCAAGTGAGAAAAATTCTGTTTGTTCATTCTCAGAGAGAAAACCATAAACCACGTGGTACTGTCACGAGTATAAGATAGCTTTCTACTTACACAATCGGTAGAAGCCTATCAGAAGGTCATGACGGGAGTCCATATATGGGCATAGAATGACATAATCGACTAGGACAGTTGGAATATTTCAGTAGTGGTTTGTCGTGGTTTACCATTTCACAGTTACATTCTCTTGATTTTTCAAAGTTCATTTTCGATTTCTTTCGTTGAAATGCAAGAGTTGGAATATTTCAGTAGTGTTTTGTCGTGGTTTACCTTGTCACAGTTACATTCTCTTGATTTTTCAAAGTTCATTTTGAATTTCTTTCGTTGAAATGTAAGAGTTGGAATATTTCAGTAGTGTTACGTCATGGTTTACTTTGTCACAGTTACATTCTCTTAATTTTTCAAAGTTCATTTTGAATTTCTTTCATTGAAATGCAAGGGTTGGAGTATTTCAGTAGTGGTTTGTTGTGGTTTACTTTGTCACAGTTACATTCTCTCGATTTTTAAAAGTTTATTTTGAATTTTCTTTCATTGAAATGAAAGAGTTGGATTATTTCAGTAGTGGTTTTTAGTGGTTTACCATTTCACAGTTACATTCTCTTTATTTTTCAAAGTTCATTTTCTATTTATTTAGTAGAAATTGAAGATTTTAAATATTTCAGTAGTGGTTCCTTGTGCCTTACTTTTCACAGTTATATTCTGTTGATTTTTCAAAGTTCATTTTCGATTTCTTTCATATAAATGCAAGAGTTGGAATATTTCAGTAGTGTTTTGTCATTGTTTACCTTGTCACAATTACATTATCTTGATTTTTCAAAGTTCATTTTGAATTTCTTTCGTTGAAATGCAGGAGTTGGAATATTTCAGTAGTGTTATGTCGTGGTTTACTTTATCCCAGTTACATTCTCTTAATTTTTCAAAGTTTATTTTGAATTTGTTCAAAATAAACTTGAAAAAGTTTATTTTGAAAAGTTTATTTTGA
>NC_142806.1:499977-547477 GCF_049724085.1 Artemia sp. Qi Xiang Cuo | reverse complement strand
TACAATACCCTTGTTATGTGAACACACCCTATTAAAATGTTCCATCTTCCCTTTTTTTTAAAGATATGACTTATGTGTTTATCGTTCCACTGTGTAAAAAATACTGATTTAAAACATGCAATAGACTAGGTAGTGTCGATAACCGGTCATAGAATATCAGTGGGAAAGCCAAAACGTGTCTCTGACCAATCATAGAGCACAATTGTTAGAACCGTAAGCACATTTTGAAATTTTAAGGTACGTACGAAAACAAAAAAATAAATAAAGTTGAAAAATTTCGAAGTTTAAAAAAAAGTTTGTTTTTATGAAAAAAAATATTGAATTATTAGTTTAGATTCGACGGGTAGAGTTTTATTTACAAATCCAAAAAAAGACTTGAGTTTCAAACCTGTACCAGAGAATTTTATTTTCCATAGTTTTCTTACAAAAAAAACTATAGTTTACGGTTAAAACCCTTATTAGCTCAGATTTTATGGAAATAGTTTATTTTTATAGGTTTCAGACAAAACACTCCTATGAGACTAATACCCATCTCCCCCAAAACACTTTTCAGCCATTTCTTATTAAAAAAATTTATTTCAAGTCATTCACACGGGTTTTTCGCTAGCAACTCGGCCCACAGTACAGCACTATAAGTACTCTAAGACACCCCGCTCCCATCCATCCAAAACTATTTTATTAAGAGAATTTTTGTTAAAATTGTTTATAATGAATTCTAAATCTTTGGAAACAGCTTCTATTTCTGCCCGTTTAAGTTTTGATGTTGCTCCTTACTTTCAGTCGAAAACAATTTTTTATAATTCAATTTCTGATCACGGGGGCGGGCCATGGTTGAAGTTGTTTTCATGTAAAAATAACCTTCCCCTTTTCCATGGAAAATTTCCCCCTGAAGACAATTCCATTCCTGTTGACTTTTGGAGGGTGTTTTCCCATTTTCCGATAATCAGGCAATTTTCTCAAGCTCATAGCTTTTGATTGGTAACGCTAAAGTTAATGAATCCTAAATCTATGGAAAACGGCCTCTATTTCTGCCCGTTTAAGTTTTGATGTTGCTCCTTACTTTCAGTTGAAGAAACTTTTCTATAATTTAATTTCTGATCGCGGGGGGCGGGCCACGGTTGAAGTTGTTTTCCTGTAAAAATATCCTTCCTCTCTTCCATGGAAAATTCCCCCCTCAAGACAATCCCATTCCTGTCGACTTTTGGAGGGTGTTTCTCTATTTTTCGATAATCAGGCAATTTTCTCAAGCTCATAGCTTTTGATGATGCTGCTCCTTACATTCAGTTGAAGAAACTTTTTTATAATTTAATTTCTGATCGCGGGGGCGGGCCACGGTTGAAGTTGTTTTCACGTAAAAATAACCTTCCCCTTTTCCATGGAAAATTTCCCCCTCAAGACAATTCCATTCCTGTTGACTTTTGGAGGGTGTTTCCCCATTTTCCGATAATCAGCCAATTTTCTCAAGCTCATAGCTTTTGATTGGTAACACTAAAGTTAATGAATCCTAAATCTATGGAAACGGCCTCTATTTCTGCCCCGTTTAAGTTTTGATGTTGCTCCTTACTTTCAGTTGAAGAAACTTTTTTTATAATTTAATTTCTGATCACGGGGAGCTGGGCACGTTTGAAGTTGTTTTCATGTAAAAATACCCTTCCCCTCTTCCATGGAAAATTCCCCCCTCAAAACAATTCCATTCCTGTCGACTTTTGGAGGGGGTTTCCCTATTTTTCGATAATTAGGCAATTTTCTCAAGCTCATAGCTTTCGATGATGCTGCTCCTTACTTTCAGTTGAAGAAACTTTTTATAATTTAATTTATGATCGCAGGGAGCGGGCCACGCTTGAAGTTGTTTTCACTTAAAAATAACCTTCCCCTCTTCCATGGACCATTCCCCCCTCAAGACAATTCCATTCCTGTCGACTTTTGGAGGGTGTTTCCTCATTTTTTGATAATCAGGCAATTTTCTCAAGCTCATAGCTTTTGATTGGCAACACTATAGTTAATGAATCCTAAATCTTTGGAAACAGCCTCTATTTCTGCCCGTTTAAGTTTTGATGTTGCTCCTTACTTTCAGTTGAAGAAATGTGTGTACATGTATGTACATGTACATGTATTCTCTAAAAAAGAATCAGCAGCTGAAACATCTATCTAACGCCCTATGTGCCAGCAAAGGCTCAGGAGGATCTGTATCCCTTTTTAATTTTTTGTCATTTGACTCACCTGTGTTGCTCTCCACCATGGACACACTTAGCTGTTGGCTCCACCCACCAGGACTGGACAAGCAAAATTATCGAAGTAAATATGTTAACATCTTTTGGACAAGTTGCATAAAAAAAAAAATCTTTATCAGCCTATAACTGATATTTTTTTCCGATATCTGATAATGACACTGACCCTCATATCGGGCTGATAATATCAGTCGGGCTCTAGTGTTAGGTAACAAGAAGATCGATCAAGTGAATAGCTTCTTTACCATGGTGGCGGAATTAGTATAGATGGTGGGTACTGTGAAAACAAAACAAACGAATTATGTTTTATCAAACACATCGTATTACAAATAATTATCTACATTTTAACGGTCTTGAACAGAACCCTTTGCTTAACAAAACTGTTCTCGCGAATCGAGGGGAAACTTACCCACAAAATTTCAAATAAGCTTTCAACTGCTTTGCTTTAGACTGTGAATCTCAACGCGCTGAAAAATAAATTTCATATTGAATTGCCAGGGTGTAACTCAGTTTAGCGAGCTTACGTTTACAAAAACTACACTTTAGCGAAGCCGTCTATCGCTTGGAAATGTCCATTATTATATTTGAAAGAACTATAAGCTGTGACAGTTTAATTAACGTAAATTATTTACTTTTTCAGTTGCGAAAGGTCTCAGCGTGTTATGGAAGAAGTTAAACTTCAAAGAAAAGAAGAACCGCGTCTATAGAAGTAAATCGGAGATGTTAGTTGGGTTCTATTTAGAAGAAAAGAAGAGACTCAGGGATACCCAATGTAATACCAATCCCTTATGACGAAATAGAACAAAAGTTAGTAGATATATAGAATATTAGAAAAAATTTAGAAGCCAATACCCAAATAATTTTATAATTTTATCTGGGTTAAAAGATGAACTGATTCATTCTGAAAATGAATTTTGTTATATTTTCATTATATCTCATACAATTTCATTATATATTTTTTTATTTCATTATACTGAAATTCATTCCTGAAAGTTTTAATAATTTTGAATTTGATAAATTTGTAAGACGAGAAAACATTTTAAATTGTATTTTGTTTTCCTTACAGTCCAAACTATGTACTGGTCTGAAGAAATTAAGGGGGTTGTCGGCTATACCCCTCTTAGTTTCTGGTCGTTATAAGGGTGACTCGGATAATAATTTTAATTTCGGTTCTGTTTAAGTTTCATACTTTAATTGATGGTGATTTATGTTTATTTTCTCAATTAGAAATTGTTTCCTTCATTTTTACTGATATTTGTTTTAATATACCGATTACTTGTCTAGACAAAACTTTTTTTTCAAAAAAGCTATTAAAATTAATTTCTGTTCCATTTTAATTGACACAGTCTTTTCCACTGGTTAAGTAATCAATATTTTAAATCCTTTATGTTGTTTTTAAAAGAAAATAGATTTCGAGTTACTTTTTATATGTTTCAAAAAATTTTCATCAGTTTTTATCAAAATACACCCTTTTAAAAATTTTGATGCACAGTATATTTGTATTTAGTTTCACACCTCAACTTTCCATGAAAACTAAAACTTGAAACCCTATTCTTTTCATAACATATTGTATTTATGCTATTTTGATAACCTTGATGCACTTCTAACCTTTTTATTTATTTCAATAATAAAAGTTAAGTAGTAATAGTAGTAGCCCTGGCAGTCTGAACTTAATATCCTCAGTTTTTCTGAATATTTCACTGAGACGACTTATTGACTGTACATAATGCCTTTTAATTTATTTTTAAAACAAAATATATTTTCCTTGAATGTTTCAATTTAATATTTTATTCTATTTCCAAGATATCCCGTCTGGATATCTTGTCAACTTGGACTCATGGAAGATATTTTGATTTGGTTCAATAGTATACACATTAGTAGGCAGTAGTAGCATTCTAAGTAGTAGAAAAATGGGCAGTTAAACGGATGTCCTAGAAGCAAGGCCTACCGATGTGTGTAAACGTTTTGTGAATTACATACCTTCTCCCCGTAATGCGTTAAATTGCGTGTTGACGTAGAAAACCATCGTGGGAGGATCCTTTCTATTAGGACAACTGTGACAGGGCATAAAATTGAGTTCTATGAACAACGGCCTCTGCAAAGGGCTGCCTAGACACTGTCGGGGTAACCGCAAGATTGTGGACCTTGCGGTCACCTTTATTGAGGATGGGTGCCCCTGGAGAAAATATAGCGTAGTAAAGGACACACCATTCGCACGGGACTCTGATTAATCGATAATTCTTCTGGGTTTGGTCTATTTTGGTGGGTCTTTTCTGGGTCTGTTTTGTTTTGGCTGGGTATTGGGGGTCTTTTTTGGCGAAGCGCTTAAGCGGTTCGGTGTAGACTTGAGATGATATGTTGGTCCCCGTCCTGAACTGGTTTCTGGGACCTATTGCTTTTCCTGAGTCCAAAATAATTTCTATAATTTGAAGAATATGACAAATGCAACTTGGAAAGTTAAGACGTTAAAAGATAAATCATATCGACGTTTTGACTAATTAGTTCAGATGCTTCGAACTGGACATTAGGAGTTTCAGAAGCTCATATCCCAGAGGTATGAAACAAAAATTAGGTAATGTGGAATTTATTTACTCTAGGGAACTGGGAACTCTAGGGAACAGGGAACTGTGTTTCATACGCTTGTATGATCTTATAAACTGTCAAATAACTGGTCACACCTGAGTAGTAACATTGCTGAATCATATTCTTATGATCCTGGAAGATAAGAGGGAGGTGGTTTATAATAGTAGAGAGTGCTTCAATAAACTTGCTGTATAGGTCTGGGTCAAGTCCTGCAACTAATTTGGAATGTATGAGTTTAAAGGTTTCAACTGGTTTTCAGCCCCTATCCCTGCCCTGACCACTTATTAAACCTGACTATACTCTCTGATCTGTTGAATGCTACGGCAAAGAAAACCCATGAGAGAGATTGAGGAATCCATACTCGCATGTTCCTCACCTAATGAGAATAGGACAATAAGTCGTGATATATCAGTTAAATTGTATGTAAAACCTGTGTCCCCCGGAAACTTGACTTCAAATCCATTATGGAGCTTCTTATCAGATGTAGTAGACACAGCTGCTGCTATATTCTTAAGAGCTGTTTCATTACTGTCTTTACAAGTATACCCTGTTGCAAAATAAGATTCGAACCTTTCCTTAAAATCAACTTCTGACTCCTACTCTACATTGTCTATATTATTGCAAAGGTCATACTTAAATTCTCTAAACCACCTAATCCCTAACCATTCAGTTGTTAGCTGAGTTGTACTCCAAGTCCTACATTGCTCATATAGATGGATTAAAACCGTCCATCTCAATCTCATCGCATCATCTTCCAACATATCCTTCTTGGATGTGTTCGCCTTTTGATAAAACCTCTCGAATGTAGACAAATAATTGTATGCAATTCATTTACATGTTGCAATGGAATTTTCAAATACCCCGGTGAACGATGAGGTAGTAAGCAACGCAAAATTAGCATACCTATCCTTGCGTAATATAGGGATAAGATTTGGTGATAATAAAATTGAATAAACAGTTTTAAAAACCGTTGTTGTGAATAATTTAACTCTAGTTAAGAATCACTATTCAACACTAACTACTCACTAGTTAACTCTTATTAATTACTAGTTAACACTTATTAATCACTAGTTAATGCTGTAATTTTTTTCCTCTCCTTTGTGCAAATCTCCAAACTCGTGAATCCATTCATTCAGCTTTTCAACCGCAGCGTTCTTTTCAGAAGCGTCAGCGTGAATAACAAGCAATTCTGCAACACTGTTTGATTCTTTATCATTTTCTCAGGTGAATCTTGAACATATCAAATAGTTCGTGGTCACGAACTGTAAGTAAGGAGTGACCCGGCTAAATAGTAACCAAAACTCTAGAAAAACAGAATTTTGATACCAGTAGGTACATCAGAAGAATTGGGTTTTAATGCTGATTTCATATATACAAGTTGCATTAAGTTTAGTCTTACCCATCAAAAGTTATCAGCACAAAAAAATTTCGCTTTATTTTCAAAAAAAGGGGAAACACCCCCTAAAAAAGATAGAATCTTAATGGAGAATCACACCATCAGATTCAACGTATCAGGAAACCCAACTGTACAGGTTTCAAGCTCCTATCTGCAAAAATGTGGAATTTTGTATTTTTTGCAAGAAGGAAGATCACGGATGCGTGTTTTTTTCCCAGGGGTGTTCGTATCGATCCAGTTGTTCTAGAGTATCGTGAGAGTTCTCATCCGAACGGAACTTAAAATTTCTCATACTCATTTCAAGTGACCAAAAAAAATGGAGGCCAGCTCGGCGCCGGATTTCCTATCATTATTTAAAACACGATCAGAAATTAAATAAAAAAAACAAGCTTTTTAAACTGAAAGTAAGGATTCTTTCATCCTGCATTAAAGCTTAAGACGAACAGGAATTATTGCGCATATGAGGAGGTTTGCCCCCTTGTCAATACTCTGCTCTTTATGCTCATAATTTTTTAGTACTTTTAACAGAGCACTGTGTTCTAATTATACGATTTTTTTGATTCAGGTTTTTGTGATTCGAACAAAATTCAAACCTTAGCGTTACATCTCTCGTCAAATCTCCTATGCCAGTTCTCGTTGTATATGGGGTAGAATTTATCTTATGCGGTAACAAAGTCGTGTTTCTTACTCCCTTCACAAAGAGTTGCCTTGGCATAATCATTTTTTAAATTTCCTGGCAGCAACATCCACTGGAAGTTGTGTAAGAGTAACAATTGTTGGTTTTGAACTTCCAATTATTTTCTTCTTACTGAAAATCCAATACAGTTTGCTTGACGTACAAAAAAATCGGACGTTATTACCAGACAAAAAAAAACCTAATTAGAGATTTTAGCAGTTTTATAACCCATAGCAAGCCAAAATTAAAATAAAAATTTTAAATAAACTTCTAAAGTTTTTATTGTTTAAAAAAATAAAGCTATAGGACAGAATTAAACTTTAGAGTAAAGAGCGAGGTGTTGAAGAGGGGACAACCCCTTTCATATAAGGACTAATTTCTATTCGTTCTAATTTTTAATGTCACTCCTTACTTCCAGTTAAAAAAACATGTTTTATTTCTTTAATAATGCCAAGAGACACTCTACATGGAAGTCTCTATCATCATATTAATTTTTTTTCTTATTGCATCTAAAAATTAAGCAAGAAAAAACGAATTTTAATTTCAACAAAGCAGTGGAGCAAAAGTAAATAAAAACAAAACAAAAATTTAATTAAACAATGTTCCGAATATTTCGGCCCCACGTCCGGGAACCTTCCTCAATGGGAAAAAAACAAAAGGAACTAAGAAAAATGTTTGAAAAAATTAACACATAAAAAAAATACGATAACTAAAACACGAAGAAAAAAATATATATAAATAAATAAGAACAACAAACAATACAAACAAACTTCAAGCACTGACGTCATAACACAAGAACAAAACCACGTGACTGTATATTGTGAAACCATAGGTCATTCTCCTCTTAGCAATTAGTTTATAAATGGGAATCTATTGTAAGTGAAGACTATATCTACTCGAACAAACAAAAAAGGGTCACCTAACCCCAGGTCCGTCATATCTGACTAAATCTCACAGGTTAATCAACAAATTCATGAATTATAAATTGAATGCATTTTTTCGTCTGCTAGTTTAGCTACAGTCCGTTGACTTTTTCCTGCTTTTACCTCATTCTGACCTTTGTTCGCAAAGTTGTCATTTGTTTCAGGACAATTATGTAAATCACTAATGGTTGAAAACTACCCGCTCCTTAGGAGCTCGCAAATCTGTTCTCTCAGCTTTTCAGCCGTACTGTTGTTTGCGGATGCGTCAACGTAAATAATAAACACCTCTGCGGCACTGGTTAATTTTATATCATTTGCTCAGGTGAATTTTGAACTTCTAATACTAAGACATACTCTACTTGGATATCTCTATCATCATATTTAATTTTTTTTTTCTTATTGCATCTGAAATATCCTGGAGTTGACTTGATTTGGGAATCCCAATATGTTCTGTATCCCAGAATATTAAAACTCGAATTTTCAGATGTACTGCATTCCCTTCACTTAAATCCTTAACTTATCATTATCCAACTGACGATATTTAATGAGACGAAATAATAAGAACTCACTGATTTTGCTGAACATTAAGAAGATATGGGTATCTAACTAGTTAACAATCACTACTTAACACTAATTAATCACTGGTTAACACTATGATGTTTGTCTCTTGTTTGTGCAAATCTCCAAACTGGCGAATCTGTTCTCTCAGCTTTTCAGCCATTGCGTTGTTTGCGGAAAAAAACTACTAAAAAAACTACTAATTATACACTTGCTTCTACTTGCTAAAACCTAGATCCTGTATTTTTTTTCTATTTTACAATTCTTGATCGAGCCTTTTTTCCATTTTATCTATTGTACCCAAATCTTTGTACCCAAAGTTTTGCTAATTTGAGCGCCGCTAAAAGCAAAGTAAATTTACTGTCCTCCTCTAAAACGGTCATTTCGATTTTTTTTTATTTTGCAACCTTATTTAGTCTATTCGACTCAGTTTTTCCAACGGCCATAAGTTGTTGTAAAGCGTATTTTATGGTATTTGGGGGTTGTAGTCGTAGATACCTTTATTCTCTCTTTATAGGGGAGATACACTATGGCCCTAAGGTAATTAAACTTTATGTTCGAGGGGCTAAAAGTAGATCGTAGAGAGGTTGTCTAAAATACAATACTTTTATTCAATTTACATATAATATTCCAGATATAGATATTCTACTGGGACTGGCTGTCCCAAGTAGACCACAAGTCTCAGAAATTACAATAATATATAATAAGATACAGACACTTACAATGATCCGACAAGATCCCAAGGTATTTTTAACAAGATAATAAACGGGCAGAGGTTCGCCCTGCAAGTCAAAAAGTCTGTTCTCAGTCTCAAAAATCTGAGTATATATATATATATGAAAAGCCAACCACGTCCTTCCGGTTCATTGACGCATTTAGCCAGGAAATTGGTTATTGAGCAAGTTCCCTCCAAGCTTAAACATTCCACGATTTGTATCTTTATCTTAATAAAAAAGTGGTATTTTGAAATTTTGTATTTACGGCTTAATGTATTTTTACTAAATTAATAATTAACTAAATTAGAAAGCCTTACCACAGTACTACCCATTTAAAGAAGAACTGTCCCAATTCTCAATATTTAACTTATAAAACAACTTAATAATTTTTTTTTTTTTTTTTTTTTTTTCAGCTTTTATTATGCCTTCTTTTGGTCATTATGTGCATATACCCTCAATGGGTTTCCTTAGGTTCATGTTTCTGGTCCAATATAGGCCATGTTCTTTTTTTTTGTCGAAGGATTTTAATTTGAAATTCATCCTTGTTTCTCTTTTTCTCTGTCTCTAGGACTGAAAAATACTCTTTTTACCCTTCTTCATATGCATCTTCTGTTTTAACTTGACCCCAAGCGGCTTTAGCATTATATTAGTGGTTCTGCCTAAATTAGATTTCAAGTTATATTAGAAAATTTTTTGAATTATTTGAGTTTAAATTTAAGTCCCATTAATAATTTAATTTGTCTGTGTGATGTGGTTGATATACTGTTTATTTTTCGTTTTAGAACTACCTTGGATAAATTACACAAAACATTATTGTTTTATAAGTTTTTAAATATTTACCCAGCACTAAGCATTTTCACATATTTCCATAACGTATGCCATTGTGCCATGTAGCACATTTTCTAGGCCTAAATTAAGTTCTGATTTTATCTCACTTTTTGAAGAACTTGTAGTAAAGTCTGTAATACTCCTATAGTTTCCAAAATATCAGTTGATCGAGTATGGTTTGGTTTCTGATGGTATGAGATAATAGTATAAGGATAAATTTGAAGCGGCTTCAAAATTTGTTACTTCCCAAAAATGTGTCAAAATATCATTGAAACAAAAATTGATCCGAAAGGATGCTACTAAAAATTTGATTTCCAAAAAAAAATAGCTAAGGCTGTATCTAAAATAAATATTCACATTAGTATACATACAATATTTGTATTGTTTCACAATACAAATATTTATACGTTGACTCGAAGTCCAACATTTACGTATAACATTAAATCACTAGTTAAAGCTTAAAGTTAATAAAAACATAGTATATATATATATATATATATATATATATATATATATATATATATATATATATATATATATATATATATATATATATATATATATATATATATATATATATATATATATATATATATATATATATATATATATATATATATATATATAATATATAAATATAATATATATATATATATATATATATATAAGCATTGTGTAATAACTTACACAAGTATGTTAAGTAACAAAAAACTTTTACCTAAAAATATATTTGGTTAAAGTCTTAGAAGTTACTTTAAAGCATCAAGCATTTTTCGCAAAGCAACACTAAAAAGTGGTATAACTCTTTTTTTCATCAGTTAACACTCGAATTGCTAATTTATTTACAGTAACAAGTATTATTGCTGGCACAGTAATAAAATCTCTTCATTATCAATCATAGATTTCTCTTTTACTTTCATTTTTATGAAATCGTAGTGCCAACCGAATTGTCTGCGGTTGTAGATAACCATCTTTTTTTTTTTTTTTGCGATAGATTATGGTTTTGTGCAGACACGGTTTCTTATATCCTTCCCCCAAGGGTTTGATGTTTCATAAAATACCGATATTAAAAACCACATATAATCAATTCCAGAACCACGATAGTAGTTATGAAATAACCCCAAGTATAGGCTAATAAGCCTTTATAGTAAGTGGTTCTTTCTCTTTCTGTCTGGAAAATGGGATAATTTATGTCTAGATTTTTATTTAGATTTTCCAGAGTTTTCAGAAATCTGGGTGTTTCTCCTTTTATTTTTTCTGGTATGGAGATATCAATTAATTTCTTCAACATCTTTTGTACTTTCTTAATTTTTTAATTATCTTGTGCCAAATTTGTTGCTTTAAAAAGATTTATGTTGGGTATCGGTTTTATACCCCATTTGTCCATATTTATCTCCGTAATTTCCACAATTGGAGATGATATAATTGTCTCTCTGGTCATTACACGGCAGGATGGGGGAATATTAATCAGGCCCATCCCTTCTATTTGTATCTCTCTTGTATTCCTCAGTCTCGAAGAATTTTGCATCTCAACTGCACCTTATAGGGTTGTGGCACGCTGAACATAAAAATATTTTCACTAATTTTTTTCCATAGTTCAAGATTAATTTCGCTCACTATATCAACATCACATTCTTTTGGCAGGGGATTTGAGTGATCCATCTCCTTTCAAAGTTTAATAGCACAGATTTTTCTTGCGCGTAGATGCGATATAGTCCCTAAGTTGCAAAAGGGAAGTTTATCGTTTTGACATTTAATTATTTCCTGTTGCTCTGGTATCCTATATTTTAAGTTGGAAATGGCTATATATGGGGGCAAATTATTTATCTTAATACAGCTTGTGGTGTTCGTCAACCTTGTAGGGAAAGTATCTATTTGGAACAGTGCGTATTCTTCTTTTTTAACTAGGGGTACCTTTAAGAATATTCATAACTCCCCTTGCTTAATTTGCAAATAGTTTTCCGCCATGCTATAAAAGTATAGAATATTCTAGAAATTTGGTTCTCTTCCTAGTCTCAATTGATAAGGTAAATGACTTTCTATGGTTTTGAGTTTTTTTTATTAATTTACCTGGGCTTAGAAGTCGTGCTGGTAATTTTTTTGTCAATAGGGTTAGAAACTCTATCTCCAATTGATTAAATTCATAAGATATTTCCATGATGGCACTAGATAATGACTGTAGAGCCATCTGAAGATTTATATCTTCTAGTATTTCACTTTGATTTCCTATTATTCGTTTTAGAGTTATGAATACTGAATTGTTTATCTCCCTTTTAAAAATGGAAAGCGTATCGATTGTCTCATTACCTTTTTATATGATCTGTGATATCCTTGTTTCGTGATGATTTAAGATTGTCAGTTGTTTATCTACCAAGTACAAAATATGTTTATATTTTACTCTAAATTTCCCTATTTGTTTTTCAGATCCCTTCAAGTTCCTCTCAGATACCGTACCAAATATATGCTCTGAGATTTCCCCTATAATACCGATTGTGCTTCTTTTCTTTTTGGCCAATGTATTGTCTGGTTCGTTTTTGTTTTGTTTTTGTTTTTGCAGTCTAATTATCATTCTTTTTATATCTTCTAAAAACACTATAATTTGTTTATTCATTAAATTGAACAACAAAGTTGCCTGTGTTTGAAATAATGATACTTTTATTTCTTTTTCTTTTACCTGAGCGGGTGTGAAAGGAGGCAGGTTAAGAGTTTTTTTCAATTCTCTTCTTGTGATTTCCAGATTATTTGCAAGTATCGTTACTTGGTTCTGGCGGGTATGTAAGGCTGGAGCATCAAACCTAATCGTGATTTGCCAGTAGCCTTCGATGGGTTTGATTTTATTCATTCTCCGAAACGATACTCCTTTTTCAACCCTAAATTCGGCCGCAATAAGCAGGAGAAGCTTAAAAACGCAAATTATTGTCCAAAGTCTCATTTGTAATAAATATTCCTTATAAAGATCATATATAAGCACTGAACACAAAAAAATTTGAAAGTGTTGTAAATTAACGCGTAATCCCTGTGTATTCTGCATATTCTTGGATCCTTTACAATTGCCTTGATGTTATCGTCAATTCTTGTAATTCGGTTACTTCCTGGTTGACACCTTGTATTTTACTCTTTTGATAAATAGTCCAAACTGTTATAAGTGTAAATAGACTTACACATACTGTGCCCATTATAGCCTACACCCTACTAAAAATAATTCGTTGAATTGCATGCTTTCTTCCCTTATTACTCTCAGTGTAACTTCTGCTTGACTAAGGGCTGTTTCTTGTTCTTGTTTGATATCTTTCAGTATTTGGGCCCAAGTAAGAGGTTCTTTAAAATTCTTGTTCCAATTTTCTTCTAGATGTTTACTACCTTTTTTGAAAATAATTTCTAATTTTCCTGGTAAAATTGTTTTAATTTTTAATGGAGTTAATTTATTAGTGTTTTCTTCTGATCTTTGTCTATTTTCTCTTTAAGAATGAAATTTGTATCTTAGTACCATAGATTACATTCTGACATTGTCGATATAACTAGCGTAAAATTTGGTATTTCTCTGTCTTGAACACAAGTTCCATCTAGCCTAACATTATTTGAAACTAATACTTCTGATACGCTTGCTTTTATAATTCCTTCAGTGGTTTCTGAAGGATTGGAGACTTGCCAAAGGCATGGTTTTTGAAAGCATTTTCAAGTTTCTATACTTGTTTTTTCCCAGCAATTTAAAATATTACCGCTTCGTTTACGTTTTAGTCCTTTTTTTGTCAGTTATATCTTAAAAATACAATTTTATATAACGGCCATAATCCCAATTTTTTCTAGAGAAATTATTCTTTCTCGGTTGTTTTCTACTAGTACATACGCTGAAGTTGATGTCATCGTGATTACTACTCCCTGTAGGCCCCCTGTTGCCATGGGAAAAGTTTGATACATTGTAAATACGCTATTTTTCTGAACCAGGGGTATTTTTTCGTTAATTCGGAGGTTTCCCGCTAATACAAATTAAGATGCTTTTAATAGCTTAGCATACCAGCTTAAGGAGTCTATCGGGTCTAACCCCGAAGGTAATTCATAGTACCCTTCCTTTAATACAAAATACTGTATGTTTTGCAAGATCTCTTTTAACTCCTTTGGAGGCAACAGAAGTTTCGGAATCTGTCCTAACTGTAATAACCCTAATGCTCTCTGAACTTCTATTGTATAATCACTTGAAATTTGTAGATGTGTCATTAGCTCTAACATGCTTGCGGCTAAATATTCTCCATAAAACGGCTTATCTTCTTTACTTTCATTGATCAATAAATTCTCTATTCTACTGAATATATTGTAAATTTCCCCTAGAGTCCATTTTAAACTGGATATTTTTTAATTCTGTGCTAGCCATAACGATTTTTTTTCTTTTTCGATACGAAAATATGTTTTGCTCGATAATTTTGTCTTTTCTTCCTCCGGGATATTGGCATGTATTATTTCCAAATAATATTTTTGTATATCTTCGAAAGCTATATTCGTTTTATTTGTTCTTCTATTAGTGATTGAACACTAACATTTGTACGGTGTTTTGTCGCATGCATTATCGTTTCAACATGTCTGTTTAGTGCGTACAATTTTGCAAGCCCCAATTGCTCGAAGCTATGGGATATATTTGCAATTTTTCATATCTGGTTTTTCGTGAAATTATTTTTTCTTCTCGGTTACTAGTTTTCAACAAAAAGGCTTCGATTATCTTTTGATAAGAGTCCTTTTTTAATCTTATGGTATCTAGCATTTTTTGTAAATGTTCTAAATCTATTTCAAATAGGAGTTGCCAGTAATTCTCTACAATTCTCACCTGGCGTATTTGTATTATAATTCCTCCGTCAACTACTTGTACTTTCTCGCCCTCTAATTTTGTTTTTGTCATCTTAGCACTTTCTCCCAAGAATAATATCGATAAAACAGCCCACCAGTAAAACTTCCACATTGTCTACAAGAACAAATTGATATTACCCTATGTCCCTCCGTATTCTTATAAAGGTTTTTTTTCCTCCCGCAATATGCTGTCTTACGCTTTATAGGGCTCTCCAGCATATTAGGGGTTCTAAACAAAAATTTGGAAAATAATTTTATGGCCTTGACAATACATTGGCTACTATTTACCCGTTATCTTTGTATACTTTTTTCCTAAACGGGTCCAGACTATGTATCACTTCACAGGAGTGATTTGAAAGCCTTAGTATCCATTTTATATCACTTTTTGAATCCTCTCTATCAGTTTCTTTGAATCTGCTTTCTCTTTTAAAGCTTGTAATAATTCTTTGTTTTCTTTCGTTATTTTTGTGTTGGTTTTTACCACCCTTTTTAACTTTTGCAAAAAGCTGATATTAGGATATTTTCCTACCTCTGAGAGAATTCGTATTAAAGTAGTTAACATACATTCTTTTGAAAAGTCTTCTGTCACGACGGGGCGGCGCCTACTGGCTTTAATCAATTTGTTTAAACCCTCTTTGTCGCTTATTGGTGTTGAGAATTCGTGCGTCATGCCGTAGAATTTTATGTATTCACGTATAAATAAATTTTATTTATTCATGAATTTTTTTTACGATAAGCTGATTTCCACAAAATTATGTGGTTCTCATCGCAGACACATATTCCTTATCTGTGGTATTTCACCAAAAATTAGTGCCTATTTAGTGCCAAATGTTGTTTAGAGATAGAGGTTATCAGCACCTATTGTGTTTTCCCTATAAACTTTTATATTATTCGCGTCTGATATTATTATCAGTTTAATTTGCGCCTTAGTTTTATACAGTCACTGAGTGCAATTTTTCCCTTTCGTGATTCTTTGACTATTACCCTGTTCTACAAGTTTATGGGTTTATTGCCAGCATAAAATCTTTCCTCTTGCTATTTATTTTAGCAAGAAGGATTTTACGTGAACATTCAGCCCAAACCTTCTCCAGTTTGACCGATATTTCTAATATCAATTTGGTTAGCTTGGTGGATCCCCCCCCAATGACAAGACGTTTAGCAGTTTCGTTTTTAAATGCCAATTGTCCTTTCATTGGTGTCACCTGCAATATCCTCGACCTGGTTATTTCTGTTAATGGTGCGACGTGAATTTATTTAATATGTGAAATTATTTATACCTAAGAAAAACTTTGTTTTACACGGTGCTATACTTTTTAAATTGTGACCCATTTTATCTACGGCCTCTTGTTTATATACACCGCTTATTGGTAAGTGTTTCATTTATTATATCTTCTACTGTTTATAATAAGATTGCAGCTAGCTTGTACATGTACTTCACTTAATGTAAACTCTTGCTGTTTTTCCCATTATAATAATTTTAAAATTCTTAAAAAACATTTGTTTTTAAATTACCCCCCCCCCCCAAATTTTTTTTTCAACATACATATCAAAAGAATCGCCTTTTAATGCTGATTCTAAATATGTGTAATTTAATTAGTTTCACTGCACCTATTTAAAAGTTACATGTCACCTATTAACACCCTGTGTAATTGTTTCCGTGATAAGGTTTCTGTTGGCTTTCTAGGCACAGTCTATTTGTCGACTAATTGGGATATAAGGGACTATTGGCTTCACTCTATTTGATTTCTACTATCAGATCGTATTTATCTGATATAAAATCTATCTGATATTCGACTAAACTCTATTGATTTATTATCAGACTAGACTTGAGGATGATTCGTCATTGAGTAACCGTAAGAGTGGCCCAGAGTCACCAATATTAGCTATTCCAAAAGGATGCATTGCCTTCTCTGTTTGTCCTAATCTGGCTTGTGTTCTTTGTAAACAAGCATGAACACTGGATTCTTTTACATCCAAATGGCTGAAAAGCAGCCATCGTTTAAAATTCAAAATGTAACTTTCTTTTGACTCATTTCACGCAGATGTTTCAAAATTTGAACTATTCTTTAACCCAATTATTCAGACGAAGGTCATCTGTGTAGGTAGAGTAGACCCTTTTTTAAGACCTATCCCTCTGCCTCCATTTTCTGTGATTAACGGTTTCTTTCACCGAACTTCTTGTTTTATGCAGAGTTCCCATCACAGCTGGGTAACAACTCTTTTTTTTTGCTTCCTTTGGCGACTTTTGCTAAGCTTCCACATTTGTTTTCTTACTTATAAGGTTACTTTTCTCGGTTTTCTTTTCATTCCTTTCCTCAAGTACTTTAATTATATATTTATATATCTTTCCTTTCCCTTTGCTTGTGAAACTATACAACTAACCTAGTATTTGTTAGCTTTAACAAAGTTAATTCTATTGCATATTACGTCGGAAAATGCCATATTTTCGAAGCATCTCTACTCCTAAAACACTCGGAAATGGCAGCTTCTAAACTATAAATGCTCGGAACACAATTTGTGTGCTTCCTTTGCTAAATTGTAGCAGTGTTATCCTTGAACAATAAGTCCCAAGCCTGTACCCGTAGAAAGGCTGAATTAGGACCCTATTTTCTACTATTATGCCTTAACTTATTCTGTTACTACCAACGTTTCATCGGTCCAGCTAGATTTTGTTTTTCTTTGAGTATTATTTTTTTATTTTATTCTTTCAATTCACGGTACAAATACTTTATTATTTAGTAATATACGGCACTACTACATTGCATTTATTACTAACACTAAAAAAACTACTAATTATACACTTGCTTCTACTTGCTAAAAACTAGATACTGTATTTTTTTCTATTTTACAATTCTTGATCGAGCTTTTTTTCTATTTTATCTATTGTGCCCAAATCTTTGAGGGGATACAAATCTATTTCTAATAGCCAAAGTTCGAGCAAAGCTGCTCGAAGTTTTGCTAATTTGAGTGCCGCTAAAAGCAAAGTAAATTTACTTTCCCCCTCTAATACGGTCATTTCGATTTTTTTTTATTTTGCAACCTTATTTAGTCTACTCAACTCAGTTTTTCCAACAGCCACAAGTTGTCGTGGAGTGTATTATTATGGTATTTGGGGGTTGTAGTCGTATATACCTTTATTCTCCCTTTACAGGGGAGATACACTATAGCCCTAAGTTAATTAAACTTTGGTAGGGTGCCTTAGGCCATGACCGGACTAATGAGGCGTACCGACTGGGTATGTTCGAGGGGCTAAAGGTAGATCGTAGAGAGGTTGTCTAAAATACAATACTTTTATTCAATTTACATATAATGTTCCAGATATAGATATTCTACTGGGACTGGCTGTCCCAAGTAGACCACAAGTCTCAGAAACTACAATAATATATAATAAGATACAGACACTTACAGGAATCCGACAAGATCCCAAGGTATTTCTAACCAGATAAAAAACTGGCAGAGGGTCACTCGGCAAGTCAAAAGTCTGTTCTCAGTCTAAAAAATCTAAGAATATATATGAAAAGCCGACCCCGTTCTTCCGGTTCATTCACGAATTTAGCCAGGACATCGGCTATTGAGCAAGTTCCCTCCAAGCTTACACATTCCACGATTTGTATCTTTATCTTAATAAAAAAGTGGTATTTTGAAACTTTGTATTTGCGTCAATATATTTTTACTAAATTAATAATTAACTAAATTAGAAAGCTTTACCACAAACGTAAATAATAAAAACCTCTACAACACTGGCTAATTTTTATCATTTGTTCAGGTGAATTTCGAATGTCTAATGCCAAGAGACACTCTACTTGGACGTTTCTATCATCATATTTCATTTGTTTTACTTATTGCATCTAAAATATCCTGGAGTTGACTTTCTTCGGGAATCCCGATGTTTTCTATATTCCCTAATACTCCGACACGCATTTTCAGATGTACTGCATTTCCTTCGTTCAAATCCTTAGCTTATCATCATTCAAATTACAATATTTAATAAGAAGAAATAAGAAAAACTCATTGATTGAGCTGAACAATAAGAAGATTTGGGTATCCAACTATATTTGTCTATATTTCGCAATCTTTATCGCCACATTTCTCGTAATAGCTAAAAATACAAAATGCAGAAAAACAGACAAACAAAATCACTAGTTAACACTAGTTAACAATCACTAATTAACACTAGTTAATCACTCGTTAATTCTATGATTTTTGCCTCTACTTTGTGCAGATTTCCAAACTGGCGAATCTGTTCTTTCAGCTTTTCAGCTACAGAGTTGTGTGCGGATGTGTCAACTTAAATATTAAACAACAAATAAGCACTGGTATATTTTTTATACTTTTCTCAGGTGAATTTCGATTGTCTAATACAAAGATACACTCTACTTTGATATCTCTATCATCATATCTCTATCATCCCTCTTATTGCATCTAAAATATCCTGGAGTTGACTTTCTTTGGGAATCCCGATGTTTTATATTCCAGAATATTCCAACACAAATATTCCAACTCACTTTTGGCTGTTATGTTGAACATTGAACTTTATTCATTTTTAATTTTGGGGTGTAATTGGTTTTAATTTTTTGTTTATTTTTTTTAAATTGACTCTCATCGTTTAATTTTTCTCTGTGTTTTTTGGCATTTTCATTGATTTTTTTTTTGCTTGAGCTAAAGAATAGACGCGGTTGTCCTATCGAAACATTCGCTTTGTTTTTTTTTAGTAATTTTCGTTTGGCCTTGAAAAGAAACGTTTTGTGAAAAATTTTGTGGCAGTTGATCTTTTAGATAATCTTGTTATATTGTCCTACAACTCACCAAATGCAATAGGCAACGAGTGCGTAGCATTCCCTCTGACTGAGATCACCTATAATTGGCCAACGAATATCGGCGTTTAGTAGCAATCAAGTCCTCGACAAAGTTTCTCAATGCCTTGCGCACGTTCCAAAGTGAGCCTGTTGATCTTTCGGTGTTTTACACAAGGTTGATCACGCCACAATTTTGGCCGACTCGTAAAAATGGTACTAAATGATGAAGACTAAGTTTTAACGTTTTTTTAAAAGTTTTTTTTTGCTATCCCTGACGAAAAATAAAGGAAAGGTTAATATGACGTAAAATCAAGGTTGTACGAATCTTTACATTACCCGGGTGTGGGACGTGTTTTTCATTTTTTTCTCTGTTTATTGATCGATATCGATATGAATTATTTTTCTTGGGATAGTAATTTTAGTGGTAGGGGGATAGTTATTCTGGACAGCAATCCTCTTTGAAACCATGGGGTTCATTTATATAACTCATATCCACCAAGTCACAAGGTTCTTTGTGAATTCGTAAGCCTATCTTTTTGTTATTTTGAAATAATTTTCTACTGATGCATTTATATGCCTAGTAATTATTGCAGTTGTTAAAGGGCATAGTTTCATAATTATTTTTTCTAGCCTATGACAAACCTTCAAACTATAATAACGGTTTAATTCTCTGTCCCTACTATTATCCGTTAATTTTATCCGACACATCCGACAAAGGATGTTGATATAGAATTTAATCAATCTGATGCTTAGATTTTGTCAATTTTATCCAATATATCTCACAAGTGATGCTGATAATGCATTTAAAGGGTCTTGATAAGGAATTTGTTCAGTCTAATACTTAAATTTTGTAAACTATATCCCATGTATCTAATACAACGATGTTAATATAGAATTTATTCACTCTGGTACTTAGATATGGTCAATTTTATCAGAGATATTTGACAAAGATGTTGATAAAGCATTTATTCGATCTGATACTTATACTTTGTCAATTTTATCCGATGCATCTGACAGAGGATGTTGATAAAAAAATTTATTCACTCTGACACTTAGATTTTGTCAATTATCCAACATATTATCCAAAAATTTTTATCCAACATATCTGACAAAGGATGTTGTTAAGGCATTTATTAAGTCTTATATTTAGGTTTATTCAATTTTATTCAAAATATTCAACAAAGGATGCTAAAAAAGCATTTATTCACTCTGATATTTAGAGTTTGTTAATTATAATTGTTGTAACTGATAAAAGATATTGATAAAAAAATAAATTAGTCACTCTAATACTTAGATTTTGTCAATTTTATCCCATGTACTCGAGAAAGAGATGTTGATATAGAATTTAATCAATCTGATAGTTAGATTTTGTCAATTTTATCCGATATATCTGACAAATGATGTTGATAATGAATTTAAAGGATGTTGATAAAGCATTTTTTCACTCTGATGCTTAGATTTTGTCAATTTTATCCCATGTATCCCAGAAAATGATGTTGATAATGGACATATCCGACAAAGGATGTTGATAAGGAATTTATGGACTCTGACGCTTAGATTTTATCAATTTTATCCGATGTAACTGGCAAAGGATGTTGATAAAAAAAATATTCACTCTAACACTTAGATTTTGTCAATTTTAATCTATGTATCCGAGAAAGGGATGTTGATATGGAATTTATTCACTCTAGTACTTGGATTTGGTCAATTTTATCCGACATATTTGACAATGATGTTGATAAAACATTCATGCAATCTGATACTTAGATTTTGTAAGTTTTATCCGATGTATATGACAGAGGATATTGATAAAAAAAAAATTATTCACTCTGACACTTAGATTTTGTCAATTATCCAACATATTATCCAACAATTTTTATCCAACTTATCCGACAAAGGATGTTGTTAAAGCATTTATTCATTCTGATATTTAGATTTAGTCAATTTTATTCAACATATCAAGCAAAGTATGCTGAAAAAGCTTTTATTCACTATTCTATTTAGATCTTGTTAATTGTAATTGTGGCAGCGGATAGTATATGTTGATAAAAAATAAATTATAAACTATCACACTTGGATTTTGTAAATTTTTTCCCATGTGGCCGCGAAGAAATGTTGATATAATTTAATCAATATGATGGTTATATTTTGTCAATCTTATCCGATATATCTGACAAATGATGTTGATAATGAATTTAAAAGATGTTGATAAAGCATTTATTCACTCTGATACTTAGATTTTGTCAATTTTATCCCAGGTATCCAAGAAAATGATGTTGATATGGAATTTAATAACTGTGATGCTTACATTTTATAAATTTTATTGACATATCCGACAAAGGATGTTGATAATGAATTTATTCACTCTGAAGCTAAGATTCTTTCAATTTTATCCGATGTATCTGTCAAAGGATGTTGATAAAAAAAACATTCACTGTTACACTTAGATTTTGTCAACTTTTTAACCTATGTATCTAAGAAAAGGATGTTGATATAGAATTTAATAATTCTGATACTTAGATTATGTCAATTTTATCCGACATATCCGACAAAGAATATTTTAAAACATTTATTCATTCTGATATTTAGATTTTGTCAATTTTATTCGATGTATCTGACAAAGGATGTTGATGAAAAAAAAAGTTGTTCACTCTAACACTTAGATTTTGTCAATTTTTTCCTATTTATCCGAGAAATGGATGTTGATATAGAATTTAATCACTTTTATGCTTAGATTTTGTGAAATTGCTGTATTGCCTGTCCAGGATGTGACTTCAATCGATAATGAATGTTAATAAAGAATTTGTTCAATTTTTTTCATAATTTCCTGAATTAAATTTCTGTATTGTGCATCCAAGAGGTGAATTCAAGAAAGTTTGTTACTTACTTACTTACTTACAATTTTTTCATAATGACATATCCAACAACAGATGTTGATAAAGAATTTTTTCATTCTGATACCTAGATTTTGTCAATGTTATAACATGTGTCTGACAATAGATATATGCAAATTCCTTTTCTTACATCTCTGATATTTTAATAGACATTCTAACCGTTTGATATGCTAGCATACTCTAAAAATAATGAACACGTTACAATGTAATGCATAATATATTTTTAATGAAATAATGCTATGTAGAATATTAATGCAAAAATATATTATGATGCATTATAAACATCAATGATCAATTTTTGGACATGAATTTTTTCCATAAAATAGTTCACCATGTTCTCTCTTGATATTGTAGGTATTGTCTTCTCTTAGTTTGTAATCTGTAGAATGATCATTATTCTATTTTGAGTCATACACAACTTTTACGGGCGTGTCATCGACAGGCTCAATATGCTTTTTGTCTCTGGTATTATTTGGTTCATTGACTGTTTGATCAATGGCAGTAACGTTTGCTGGTCCTTTGTTTTTCATCGATTCATCTTTATATTCCATAGTGATATTTTCTGCCATTTTTTCTGTCAATTTCACTGTCTATTATCACATTATTTTTACACAGGTAACAGTTTCGGCATGTAGACAAGATATGGTTTATGATATTAGTAGAAGAGTAGGCCTTTCTTTTTTTGATCTTCCGTTGAATTCTAATACCCGAAAGCTGACGATAGGATGTATCAGTAGGTAATGTGTTACCACCAACAGTAGCAAGGAGTTGTCCTCTATCATCAACGATTATTTTCATGTTGGCATTCTCTTTGAGTGCAATCATCTCTGGAGATCTCAATCTCGCATATCCACCGACATAAGAGTTGAATTTTTTCGGTACTCCAAAGGAATTTAATTCCCTGCTGTCTTGACAATGCATGCATACATTTCCAATAGTGCTACCACTTGTTCTTGTTTCATAGTTTTCAATGCTACAATAACATTGTCATGTGAACACACTTTATTAAAATGCTCCATCTTATCTATTTTAAAGATATGACTTATGTGTTTATCGTTCCACTGCATAAAAAATATTGATTTAATACATGCAATAGACTAGGTAGTGTCGATAACCGGCCATAGAGTACCAGTGAAAAACACAAATAGTGTCTCTGAGCCAGCATAAAGTACAATTGTTAGAGCCGTAAGTAAATTTATTCCTTTTAAGATACGTACAAAAAAATAAATAATAAATAAATAAAGTTGAATATTTTCGAAGTTTAAATAAAAAAAATAGTTTGTTTTTTATTAAAACATATTGAATCAGGACTACGAGTACTCATCATTAGGAATATGTGTATGCACAAGAATATATTTTAAAATTTAAATCAAGAGTGTCAGTATATTTTTCTGATATGTTTTAGATGTGTAAAAAAAAAGTTTAATAATTTTGAATTCCAAAAAATTTTTTTTTAAATAGTTTGTTTTTTATGAAAAAAAATATTTAATTATTACAATAAGTCATCATTAGTAGGAGCATGTGTATGAAGAATAATATATTTTAAAATTTAAATCAAAAGTGGCACTCTTTTTTTCTAATATGATTTAGAGATGTAAAAAAAATTTGAATAATTTCGAAGTCCAAAAAAAAATTAGTTAAAAAAAATAGTTTGTTTTCATCAAAAAAACATTGAATTAGAACCAGCAGTCCTCATCAATAGGAGTATGGGTATGCACAAGAATATATTTTGAAATTTAAATCAAAAGTTTCATTCTATTTTTCTGATATGATTTGGAGATGTAAAAAAAAAGTTGAATAATCTCGAAGTCCAAAAAAATTAAGTTAAAAAAAATAGTTTGTTTTTTATGAAAAAAAATTTTGAATTAGAATCTTCAGTCGTCATCAATAAGGAATAAGGGTATGCACAGGAATATATTTCAAAATTTCAATCAAAAGTGTCATTCTATTTTTATGATATGATTTAGAGATGTAAAAAAAAGTTGAATAATTTCGAAGTCCAACTAATTTTGAATAATTTCGAAGTCCAAAAAAATTTGAGTTAAAAAAACACTTTGCTTTCATGAAAAAAAATATTGAATTAGAATCATCAGTCCTCATCAATAGGAGTATGGGTAGGCACAAGAATATATTTAAAAATTAAAATCAAAAGGGTCATTCCATTTTTATGATATGATTTGGAGATGTGAAAACAAGTTGAATAATTTCGAAGTCCAAAAAAAAATTAGATACAAAAATAGTTTGCTTTCATGCAAATAATATTGAATTAGAGCCATCAGTCCTCATCATTAGGAGTATGGGCTCCTACAAGAATATTGTGTGTGTTATGAAAATAGCACGATAAAAAAATAGAAATTGTATGCGCAGTTTCAACTAGCTAAAGCTAATTTTGTTAAATATGGGTTATTTTCTTAAGAAAACACATTAAATTAGAGAAAAAATACTAAATGTTCCTTTATTAGCTGTTTACCACAACTAAAGTTAAAGAATTTTTTGTACAGTTGTATCTAGCTATGGCTAAATTTGTTTACGATGGGGCATTTTCTTAAACAAAAATAAATTAAAAAAATATACTAAATGTTCCTTTATTACGAAAGTAAAACGACAAAAAAATGAAGAATTTATGCGCAGTTTCAACTAGCTAAGGCTAAGTTTGTTAAAGATGGGTCATTTTTTTAAGAAAACACATTAAATTAGAAAAAAAACTAAGTATTCCCTTATTAGCTGTTTAACACAACTAAAATTGAAGAATTTATGCACAGTTTTAACTAGCTAAGTCTAAATTTGTTTAAGAAGGGTCATTTTTTTAAACAAAAAAAAATTTAAAAAATATACTAACTTTACCTTTTTTATGAAAATAACACGACAAAAAAATGAAGAATTAATAGTCAGTTTCAACTACCTAAGGCTAAATTTGTTAAAGATGGGCCATTCTATTAAAAAAACACACTAAATTAGAAAAAAATACTAAATGTTCCTTTATTAGCTGTTTAACACAAATAAAGTTGAAGAATTTATGCACAGTTTTAACTAGCTAATGCTAAATTTGTTGAAAATAAGTCATTTTCTTAAAAAAAACTCAAAATTAGGAAAAATACGAAATGTTTCTTAAATACCTAAGTAACACGACAAAAATCAAGAAATTATGCACAGTTTTAACTAGCTATGGCTATATTTGTTAAAGATGGGCAATTTTCTTAAGAAAACACTTAAATTAGAAAAAATACTAAATGTTCCCGTATTAGCTGCGTAATACAACTGGAATTGAAAAATCGAGGCACATCGTTATCTAGCTAGAGCCAAATTTTTTCAGGAATGGGCATTTTCTTAAACAAAAATAAATTAAAAAATATACTAAATTATCCTTTATTTTGTAAGTAAGGTTTGTTCTGAATTTCATTATTAAAATTCTTTTCTTGCCCTCTACATCTCTCTTAGTATCAACTTTTTAGTATAATAAAACTTTAGACTCTATTTTAAACTGACAACACTGTTCAAACGCTACATCTGTATTATATGGCACATATCAAAGAAGTAAAGCTATCCATTATTAAAATTCTTTTTTTCCCATCTAAATCTCTCTTAGTATCAACTTTTTAGTATACTACAACGTTAAACTCTATTTTAAATTGACAACACTTTTCAAACGCCACTTGTGCATTATACAGAACACATCGAAGAAGTAAAGCTAGGTCAAGTCATAAGAATATTTTATCATCCTTAATCATTTCCATAGATTAATATTGTTCCAAATTTATAATAAATAAGCAATGAGATAACATACTCTTCAGGTTTAGTTAAACTGGTAATCAGTTTAACCCTTTTTCTCCATATTAAAACGATCCAATCACTAATTACAATGATTCACGCTCCTATTATTCAAACATTAATTAATATCGTTCATAGAGTCCAATTCGCAAATGCTAAACCCTTTTTTTGCAAATAGAGTTATTTTTTGGTAAACGAATCAACAGCATATGGCATCAATTCTAGACATATTGCATTCATAATCAAACTCGATGAGATGCCTTTAAGCTAGAGGTTATCAAACTCTTTGACAGGTTCTACTCACTCTCTTTGAAAAGGTTGACAATTTCTAGATTTGGTTAAAAAAAAACAAAAAAAACACGCTATGATGAAAGTGTCTCAAAAACCAGTCTGCTTGCGTTATACAATCTCAATTATACTTCCAAAACCTGTTTGATCACTTTATAGGTATACAATATAAAAGTATTGGTCGCTTTTTGCAATGTGCACGTCAAACGGCACTGCCTCAGGCGTAGGTTTCCTTGTAGGGTTTATATCAATAGCATCAATAATACTTGCACAATGTAATTTTACCATAATTTCTAAGCCAGAACACATAAAAACGAAAAAGCAAAAATACACCGATTCCGTATTTTCTTTTATCTGGCTGCGCTATCTCATATCAAGCCTCTACCACACTGGTCGAGAATCGTCCATTAGAGCAAAAAAAATCGAAGAGTGGAAGAAAATTCGCTTATAGCAAAGCTCAAGCGAGAACTTAAGAAAACCGTTGATAGGACTGTAATGTATATCTAAAATGACTATTTTAAGAGGATATATAGGAAACGGTGGCCGGTGTTTACCCCCTCGGCGATTCCCCCCCCCCGGCGAAAAATAATCTCCCGGAAAATACCCCCAGCGGAAAATACCAACCCCCCAAAAAAAACCCTCAGAAAATACCCCCCCACGGAAAACACCCCCCAGCAAAAAAAAAAGGAAAATACCCCCCGTTGAAAATAAGGCTTACCAAATTTAAAAATTTTATTTGAGTTTTTTTATTTTTTTTATTTCCGTTGGGGGGAGGAATTTTGGTGCTTGTGCATTTTGCGCTACTCACTCAAGTTAAGGCTGTGTAAAACTCGAGAGCAACCCAGGTCCTTAGTTGGTTTCTTTAATATTAGCAGGAGGCAAGATAAAGACAAGTGACATAATAGATGGTAAGTATATTATTTTGGCTATATATTGGCTCATAGGGGGTGGGGTAAAATATTTGGACAGTTAGAAGTCGCAAAACAGTTCCTTCTAGGCATTGCCACCAAAAAATTACAGAAAACTAGCAAGGTATTTGTAAATTTCTTTAACTAAAAAAAAAAAAAAAAAAAAAAAAAAAAAAAAAAAAAAAAAAAAAAACAAACCACAGAATAAATTAAATTTAATGTTTAATTTTTTGTTTTTTTAAAATTTTTAAGTGTTTTTTTTTCAATGAACGGTGGTACCATTATCAATTACACTTATTATGCCAATTTATTGTTTAACTTTAGTGTTTTATTTTTATCACTCATAAAAGCTTATGTCATTTTTTCATTTCATTTATCTTATTTTACTTCGTTCGTGGCCTTATATTTTGGCTTTAAAATACACTTCTTTATCTATCTATATAATATGCAGAATAATTGTACCAAATACATTTTGAGTGTAGACCCACTATACTTTACCCCCCCCCCCCTAATATGCAAATCTATAGCCCAAATTTATTGCTAAAGTAACGGATAAAACTGGTCTCAAATAAAATTCTCAAATTTGCAAAGCCTTAATTTCCACGGGCGGGGGGTATTTACCGGGGGGTATTTTCCGGGGGGGGGGCGGGTATTTTCCAAGGGGTCTATTTTCCGGGGGAGATTTTCTGGGTGGTAATAGCCGGGGGGGTCAACGCCTAGAACCATAGGAAAAAGTTAAAGAATTAGATTTATTTTTGAGAAAATCATCGTATATTATAATGAAAATTGTTTATAAAGATACACTATCTAACGAGACTACAGGTAGGTGAGGTATTTGTTTTTTGTTGTAGTTTTTTTTTGGGGGGGGGGTCACCAACAAAAGTAAGAGTATGTATGACAGGAAAATGGATTATGCTAATACAAAAAAACGATGAACGTTAGAGTCCTTGTTTTATTCTCTTTACGAACAAAAAATCTTCAACAAGTCGATTTCCGAGTTAACGATTGGATAGTAAGGGATAAGGAGGGGTTGCATTGTAAAGAAATTGATCCTAATATTCGTATGCATTAAGGAATCTCGTAATACTACTTTTATTAGATATTTTCCTTTAGATAGGCTCAACCACTACAAATTGACCAGGCCATTGTTTTCTAATGTTTTGAAGTAAAATATCAACAAATAGATTTGTTGAGAAAAATATAAAAACGATTTTTCTTAATTTAGGAGGGAGAAATGCCAGTAGCGAGCCAGGTATTACCGCTACAGGGCACAACTGCTGCCATCTATAGTCGAGTCTAACGGTACCTAACCACATAGACAATGTTATTGATCCACTAACGGGACAAGATCATTGACACCTATTTCTAGGTCATAAGGTTTCTCTTACACCACAAAAGGATGCCGAAACACACGAACATTCAGACATTATTTTTAGTGGATTATTTGGGCGAAACAAATTAATCAATATTTTAGGAATTTTCTTGAGTGAAACAATTTGAGACATTTTAGAGGATGGTTTTGGGTGAAACTCTGTGGTCCTTATAATACTCAAGTACAAAATATTGGATTAGTGAGAGAATTATGAGTATGAGCAATCAATGACTGTAACCACAATGAACCTCAACCTCCACGTGCCTCTTATTCATATCTCTATTGTGTAGCTAAAAAAGGAACATTAGACATTTTTTCGGATTTTGGGTGTTATCACAAAAAAGTAGATCATCATTACAAAACTAGGACATTTATTTCGTTTAGTATACTTATATTCAATTGAATAAAATGATATTAAAGGTTCAATTCGTTGAAAAGATTAATATAATTAAAGAGTTTTCAGATCTAAGATCTTGGGTGTTAATATCGCTTACCGACTGAATGTATATCCGGCCAACAAATTCTGTTTCACTGTTATTATTTTTGCTACAAGTAACATAACTTATACGAAAAGCTTTTCTGATAGTACTTTTAGCTTTAAAGTCTCTATTAAAATTTTTTATGTAGTTTTAGAAATTTATTCCGAAACACTTTTTATTTTCAAATACAATAATATTAATAACGTGTTTTTTTCACTATTTTCACGTAATGGCTCTTACAATTATCACTACACCTTTAGAGAGCGGATATCATGGGGGTGTTATCTCCATTCATCCCTATCGGACTCATCGTTGCTCATCCAAATTTGATGGTTCCATGAAATGGATTGTTTTATTTTCCATTAGGGGATATCTAACACACATTTCAACATGTGATATCTTTTCAGATAACCATTGCACAAAAACCTCACTTCATCAATGGGACGGTGAATCGCATTGGGGTGTTTTTCACAGCCAAAGTCCTCCAAGTTAAAAAGGGGGATATTAACGTCACATTCTACGATCATGAGCTTATCGGTAGGGACATTTCCGTTAACATGTAGCGCTTGTGCTCGAAAAAAGTTGCAAATTTCACTTACTTCCTCTTGTACATACTTTAATTATGTACCATTCTTATTAAATGGTTTTTTTTATCTATCGTAGGATTCTAGTCCGTTTACATGGTTTAATTTAGTCCGCAATAAGCGTTTATGATAATGAAAAAAGGTAGAGTTAACACAACACTAGTAAATGTCTTTTTCTCAACAATCCTCACCCAATAACAAAGACACAAACTTAAAAATTATTCCACAAGATAAATTTTTTATACCAATATAGTCTGAATCGATCACACCGTACATCATGAAATGAATTATTTTAAAATCGTGAGTCTCTAGTCTAAGCATAGAATTTAAGAACAAACTCCTTTTGACATTGGTTGACAATCAGGACAAAGAGAGTCATGGAAAAAGCTCCATCGACATATCTGTGAGAAAAGCAAGAGGATCCGTTTGGAAACTGAGTGAGGTCACATCTGTCTCCTTTCTACTTATTTCTTGAACGCCCAGTGCTTGAACTAATCACAACTGAAACATAAAAACATCGTTGTTGTGTACATTTTTTTTATTAATAAACAAATTCGCATAAATTTTTTAAGCACTTTACTCATAGGACACTAAAATCATTTTGTTTTATATTCAAAGACAGCACTTATTGCAAAGGTTAGTTACTCATGTCATCTATGACAGGAGTTTTGCATCTTCTACACTTAAGACGGAATACGTTTACACATGTGCTTATGCTCAGCCATTCAAACATTGTAGACCGGCATTTACGACAAAATGGGTTATTGCCCTTTTTAATAGTCGAAAGTGATTGGAAGGCTTGACATTTTTATAGTTAATGTCGATGTGGGTACAATGTTTTGTCGTAGGAACTTCGAAAAAGGCTCATTTGATTGAAAATAGAAAGGGCTAATGCCTTTTTTAGCATTCGAAAGTGATTGGAGGGCAATTATTCCCCTTCCCATGTCCACCCTTTCATTTGCCCATTATGTTTAAAAACTAAATGTTGCCTTAAGATTAAATCAAAATGCACTGTGTTAATGGCAATTCCCAATAAGGAATCTCAGCAGTATCCTAAGAACGACTGAGGGTATTATGTTCAAACTTTTGGGGCTACTTCTGCTGTTAAAATTTAACCAAATCAAAATAGCGTAAGTGTATCCAAGCTATAAAAGAAAGTAAACAGATATTTTTTGGGAATGATATCAAGTTATCTATTTCATGTCAACTAGAGGAGGTATGAAACTAAATTAAATAACACTATTTGTGTCCAAATTTTTCACAGGGTGCATTTTGTTAAAATTTGTTAAAAAAAATTATCCAGCCCAATAATCCAAACGATAAAATCTTAAAAAAACGAACAGATTTAAGATATTATTGTCTTCGCCAAACCCCTCCCAGCCCTCAGGCTCAAGGTTTTAATTTATATGCACTGAGGGCATAAAAGGTTCTTATAGACAGTGCTGTCGTAGAAAATTCAGAAAGGGCTCATTTGAATGGAAATTGAAAGGGTTAGTGCCCTTTTTAATAGTCGAAAGTGAATGGAGAGCAACTAATCCCCCTCTGACGCCTACCATTTCCCCAAACGCATTCAACCAAAGTTTTGAGATAGTCATTTTGTTCAACGCAGTTGAAAGTTCTGGAAATTATTTACTTGAGTATGACAAACTCCCCAGACCCCCCAGGGCAAAGGTTGTAAGTTATATCCTGGGTGCATATAAGGTTCTTATAGAAAGGGTTGTATAAACTTCAAAAAGGGGCTCGTTCAATTGGAAATTGAGACGACTAGTGCCCTTTTTAATAGTCGAAAGTATTTGGAGGGTAACTAACCCCCCTCTCAAGCCTACCATTTCCCGAAACATATTCAGTCAAAATTTTAAATCCCATCAAGGGTTGAAAGTTATACCCTGGGGGCATATAAGGTTTTTATAAAAAGTGTTGTCGTAGAGACTTCAAAAAGGACTCATTCAATTGGAAATTTAGACGACTAGTGTCCTTTTTAATATTCGAAAGTATTCGGAGGGAGAATCCCCTCCCCCACGTCTCTTATTTCCCCAAAAATTTCCGATCAACATTATGATATGGCCATTTTGTTCAACGTAGTTGAAAGGTCTGTAAATTATGTCTTAAAGGATGACATTCCTCCCTCACCCCCACCCCATAGCCCTAAAGACAGGGGTCGTAAATTATGTTAGTGGGGTAAATAATAATTTTTTATAAATTTTTGTCGTAGAATCTTCGAAAATGGATTATTTGATTAAAATTTGAGAATACTAGTGCATTTTTAATTGTAGAAAGTATACACAGGGCACATGCCCCCCTCCCAAGCACCCCTCATTTCCTCAAGAACTTCCAATGAAAAATTTTGGGTTAGCCATTTTGTTCACCGTATCATAACGGTCTGAAAATTATGTCTTTGAGAATAACACAACCCCCAGCTCACAGGTTCAGGGTTGTAAGCTATGCCCGGGAGGCACTTAAGGTTTTTATAGGGAGCGGGGTCACACTAGCTTCCGAGGGGGCTCTTTGTAGTGGTAATCAGACGTAGGCAGGATGATTTTTGAGTTTCTCTACTCCTTCTGTATAGCCTACTATTCTAAGGAGTGCGAAATTGCATAAAAATAAGCCTACATGAGTTATAAACTACGGTAGCATACCTTCTGTACTTTTGATTTGGGTTCGATTTTCTTTTAATTTTATAAGCAAAATAATTAAATACATTATTGATTGAAATAATTGATACCTTTACCAGGACTCATTGTGGTTTAAAATTTACTATATTTTGCTTGATTTTGCATTCAATTTAATTGCTCTTTTTATTTGATAGTTTTTTCCTAAAAGTATTTAAAAATAAACTTATCTCTACGAAAAAAATTCCTGACAATTCTTCCCGGGCCCCAACCCCCCACTGATATGTTGGGATTTGCCCCCCCCCCTGGAACAGTTTCTGCTGGCATAATTGCTATAGGTAGAGGTAGCACACCAAGCACATGGTAAGTAATTATTCGTACATCTTAGACCTAACTTATTTCTCTATAAAATAAAAATAAATAATATACTTAGTGCTTATACTTATACTACTTAAAAATTTATGCTTACACTATACTATTATTCCGACTAAGGTTGCAAAATTTATTCTTCCTGTCATCATTTCTGCCTTAGGGAGACTTATAAATCATACCTTTGAAAATGGTGTTTTCCCAAGTATTTTAAAGCGTGCTCGCGTTATTATTATTTTTAAAGGTGGAATAAGGAATGATCCTGCAAATTATCGTCCCATATCCCTTTTATCAGTGTTTATTAAAATATTTGAAAAAGCTAAACTTTCTCGACTTCTTAATTTTCTTAATTTCAAAAACTTTTTTCATGATTTTCAGTTTGCTTTTAGAGCGAAGCACTCAGCTGAGTATGCATGCACAAATCTTTTAAATTATTTACATTTAGTCTTCGACTCTGATCTGATACCTTATTCTCTTTTTCTCGATTTAAGAAAAACATCTGACTCATTAAAACACAAGGTTCTTCTTTGGATACTATTACATATTAGTATAAGAGGGAATTCTTATTCTCGGTTTCTATCATATTTATCTGGTTGAGTCATCTCAGTTGATCCGCACTTTTCTAACCCTTCGGGAATAGAGTTTGGCGTTCCACAAGGATCTGTTATTGGGCCGATACTCTTTTTAATCTACGTCAATGACCTTATTAATGCGGTTCAAAATTTAAAACCTACCATTTGCTGTCGTCTATGTCAACCAGCATCCGTCATTAATTGTGACAGGAGTTTGTCCTTACCGGATGCACTTATTGCTTTTGCTGATGACAGAACTCTTGGCACATCTGGTAGAACTGGGTCTGATCATCGTTCAAAGGTAAATGCCCTTTTTGAAAGAGTTATCCACTGGTTTGATATAAATTATCTTGCCTTAAATACCGAGAAGTAATTTTTCTCATTTTCTCCAGAGTTTTGAAGGCTTGCCCTGAATTAAATGCAATAAATGTATCATTATGTTCTGTAAGTACACTAAAGATGGTTACATTCTATTCCTAGGCATCTTGCTTGACGAAAATCTTCCTTATCAGTATCCTATTGACCTTATTAAAATGAACGTCTCCAAGAGTCTTGGAATACTTAGTATGCTCAAATTTATATTTCCAGGGTCAATTCTTAGACTCTTGTTCTACAGCCTAGTTCAGTCTTATGTTTCATATTGTTCTGTTATTTGGATGTCAACTTTTCCCTCGTCTCTGATGCCACTTTCAAAACTATATTATGATAAAGCAAGGACTCTTATTAAGGAAACTAACCGATCTTCACTTAAACCCTTGCTTGATTTGAAATCTCTCTATTTTCTTGCTTGTTCTTCCTTCATCTTTTTACAGTTGCACGGCCATCTTCCTGCTGCTCTATGTAATAATATATCTTTTGTTTCTGATCAATGGACTTATCATCTCCGCAATTCCTGCAATTTACAGATTCTTCATACTTCATCAGTGAGGTCTGACTTCAATCCTCTGACAACTTGCAAAAGGATTTGGAACACGCTCCCTGTGTCTGCACGAAGCTGCCACAAGTTTGGTATGTTCAAAAATTATATTAGAGATTTTCTAGCTAGTAGTTAAGTTTTTTTTCGGGTTTCCTTGGAGTTGATGTCTCTAGATTGGGTTAGATTTGGGCTGTTTAATTCATGTGTTATCCCCAGCCTAGCTTGTAATTCTGGGAATGTTTAAGGTGGACGACTGGATTTTTTTTTTTTTTTATATATATCTTTTTGTGTTGGTATTTTGTTTAAAGTTTTTTTATGTTGGTATTTTGTTTACATATTTTTTTGTGTTGGTATTTTTTTTCTCCTCTGCTCTTTCCCGGCCATGGAGCCTTATGGGGGAGATTTTTTTATGTAGTTTTTTGTTATGATTTTTATTGTTAAATAAAGAACTCACTCACTCACTCACTCACTATACGATTACGAATGATACAATGCATTGGACTGACAAATGAGCGCCCATAAGAGGAGGGGGGGAAGGGGGCACCAGCCCCCCCCTGGCTTAATGACGGTGTCATATAGTTGTATTAATTTAAAATACTTTCCACAGAATAAGTTTTCAAAGAAAAGTAAAGAGCTCTATTAAGCCAAAAATGGGCAGAAATAAAGTCAAATAATCTTCCAAGAGTAGAACTACCATAAATCAATGTCAAAAATTAAACAAAACTCAAAATAAACAGAGATTATAATAAGTAACCGAGTCAAATTCAAAACGAGCAAAAATTAACATTACTAGGGCTGACAACCCCCATGCCTTCTCAAGACCAGAACATAACTCAGGCTTTACTGAAAAAAAATCAAAAAATGACCGTGGATTGTCAATTTAATTTACGTATACTGATCTTCAACTCCGCTATTTATTCTAATTTCTGTTCATTTTGAGTTTCATTTATTTATTGATAGGGATTTGTGGTAGTTTTACGCTTGGATATACGACTTGACTTCAATTCTGTCCATTTTTGGCTTAATGGAGCTCTTTATTTTTCTTTGAAAAGCTTGTTCTGTGGAAAAAATTTTTTTATATTAATGGATTTTCTTTTTTTATTTACAAAATAATTTTCATGAAAAAAAAAACGTTTATATAATTTCGTTTTTTTTTTATAAGAATACAAAATTATGTATATTTTTTGGGTTTTGGAATGCCCAAAATCCCAAAACCAAAATTTTCTGGACCGTTCTAATATGCTGAAAAAAATATTTTTCTTCGAATCTTGACAAGATTTGTTTGTTAAAAAAATCGGCTTGAGTGACGGGCTGATTTCCTTCAAGTCTCTTTTTATTCTTAGAAAGGACCCTATAATTTTTAATTTTGAATCGAATTAGCGTCTTTGAATGTTTTAATGATATTTCTAGCTATTATAGAGTGTTCCTGCCTATGATATTACTTTTATGCCTTTTTTGAAAACCTGTATCTATACAGTGTTTCCTTTAATTGGAACGCCCCCTAAACACTTCCTAGAAGTTTCACCTTAATAAACTTTACGTGTCCTTAGTTACAGTGACTGAAGTTTTAGGTCAAAAAGTATACAAGTTTAATTTTCTGACTATTTCAAAATCCCCACAACTTGCTCTTAAAGATATAACTTAAAAATGTAAATTGTTCTTTAAATATGCCTATTGCTTTGTCACCTTTTTGAAAGCTCACATGCTCATAATTTTTTTTTATTTAGTCAAACGTCCGCCTAAATGTTTCTTTTATTTTATTACTGAAGACATTGTTCTATTCTCTTTGCATTATTGCCTACAAAATGGTTGTCTCACACTTTCGATAGAATGTGTTTGGGGAAAAGAGCATATTAAGGAGAGGGGGGTGGCTATTTTCTCTCCATCATGCTTGACTCTTAAAATGAACTTAGAACTATGCATTTCCAATCACATGATCCTCCTCTAAATTTCATAAGACCCTTGCTTCAGAAAAACCTTACCTCCCACTTGGGTAAACCTTAAACCTCTTCGCCCCATACTTTGGGGGGCTATGTCAACACCCAAAAGCTTTTGATGATGTTTATCGTATATTATTGAAAAAATTATTACGATAATATTTCTTTCGGGGTCAGGTGGGGAAATCTGACGTGGGGGGGGGTAGAGCTACTATCTTATAACTGTGGACTTTAATAAAGGCTATTAACAGTATGATTTCCGATCCAATTAGCACAAACCGACGTTAAAATTACCACCATTTCTATGAAAAACCTTAACTACCCTCGGGGCATACCTTAAAACCCTTGCCCTGAGGACTGTGAGGGGATTCTCTCCCTCAACAACATAATTTCTGGACTTTAAAACTACGGTAAACAAAATATCTATCTCAAAATTTTGACTGGAAGTGTTGGCGAAAATAATGGATGTGGGAGGGGTGGCTCACCTTCAATGACTTTTGACTATTAAAGAAAACACTAGCCCTTTTAATTACCCACCGGACAGAGCCCTTTTTGAAGTTTCTACGACCACACATGGCCATCTTAAATTTTTATCAGGTACGGTTTTAAAAAATACAACGTGTGTGTGTGTGGGGGGGGGACTATTTGCCTTCCGATAACTTTGGCTCTTATAAAGAGCACTATAACTTCAGATTACCAATCCAATGATCCCTCTTTGAAGTTTATACGACCACCATTTCTATAAAAACCTTACGGGCCCCCAGGGCGTAACTTACAACTCTTGACCTAAGGCCTATATAGGGGGAGGGGGGTGTTATATTCAAATTCATAATTACTGGATCTTTTAAATAAACTGAACAAAATGGTTATCTAAAAAATTGTGATTGAATGTGTTTGGGGAAATGATTGATGTATGGGGGGGATGGGGGCCTGCATGACCTCTAATCACTTTTGACTGTTAAAAAGTCCACTAGAACTTCTGATTACCAATCAAATGAGCCCCCTAGGTGGTTTATACGATAGCTCTTTCTTTAAAAAAACATATAACCCCCCCGGGCATTACAAACCACCCGGACCCTGAGGGTTGTGGGGTGGGGGTGTAAGTTTCAAACTCTTAATTTCTGGACCTTAAAACGACACTGACCAAAATGTCTATCGCTAAATTTGTTGGGGATGTGTTTAGGGAAGTAACTGAAGTGGGGGAGGGAAAGCGGGGTGCCATCACAGAGTTCAGGTGAAGGTCCGAGTACATTTCTTTCTATCAGATGTTAACTGGTCGAAAAAGAATAATATAGTGGGCACAGATTGAATTTGACCTTGGTAGTACTATGACGCTGCCTCGGAATGGTTTTCTTGAAAGGTCACTAATGCATCAGTGAGAGTGTCAAGTTCAACCTCTCAGCTCCCCCCCCTTAATATTCATTCTATGGGTGCCCAAATTTCACAGAGGTTAATTTAACTTGTATAATTTGGGCTATATATTTGCACATTATAGGTAGAGTTGTGTAGATTAGAGACAATATCCATATGTTTTACTCTCACCCCCTCACCGTAATGTGAAAATATATAGGCTAAATTTTACTATCAGATAAACTAAAGGCTATATGAAGCGTATTTCATTAGAATTAACATAACTTTACTTCTTGCGTGTCTACGGTATTGTTCTGTTAGCTGGAAGCCAAGCGATATATTGTATAGTGAATATGCTAAACAAACTAGTCAAACAGGTTCTATCAACTGAGAAATCATATGCCGAGATTACAAATCGTCGTTTCTCACTGCGTTTACAATATTTAAACTTAAGGTTTTTGGGGTTTAGGGGGAAGAAGTTCCCTAGGTTAGGTTACGTTTTTGCTATTTTCTGGTATTTACCCTCCTCCCCCTAATGATGTACCCCTCCCCCCTCTCCACCCTCCTAGTGTTCAAATATAGAGCCGAAATTTGTTTATAAATATTATATTTTTATCATATTTTGTTTTATTTCATTAGTGCTAACTAAACTTTCCTTCTTGCGTGGCATCCAGCTGATAGAACAGTAACGTGTGTACTGGCAAAAACACAGTTACCTTTTTCTAGAAGAAAGTTCTTTGTGGAGGAGGGGGACATTCTTAAAGGGAGTCATAAACTTGGCAAATTCAAAAGCCCATTCTCCCTCTCCCCCTGTAGTTACACCAAAAATAACCTTAAATGTCTAGGTGATTCTTTTTCAAATCATCACGTGAAAATGGTCTGTATTAAGTAATGTTCTATAAGTTTGGATCCAAGCATGATGAATGATAAAAGAAACTAGTCAAGCCTGTATATTTCAATGGACAGTTCCTGTACTGAGGATTGCAAACAGTGATTTATCACTGCGTTTAATACATTTAAACTTTTGTTTTTGTAGGTTTAGGGGCAAAAAAAAGGCATCTAGGTTAGGTTAGGTTACGTATCTACTATATGCTAAACTAATTTATTTTTATCCTGTTTTATTTCATTAACACTAACAAACAGGAAATTCGTTCTTGAGTCACTGCACATATAAATGTACTCTTTTTTAAATTTTACATCGACATTTATGTAGGCATAATCCCCCCCCCCCAAAATATAAATTACGCGGGTGTTTATTGTGGATTAAGTATAAGAGCATAAATACTTCATGTTAGTGGTATATTATTCATTATAAAGAACCAAGACTTATCAAAAAGTTCGTGGTAACGAACTGTAAGTAAGGGGCGACCCGGCTCAATAGTAACCAGAACTCTAAAAAACAGAATTTTGATGCCAATATATATGTCAAAGAAATCATGTTTTTTATGCTGATTTCAAATATATAAGTTTCATCAAGTTTAGTCTTACCCATCAAAAGTTACGCGCCTAAAGAAAATTTGCCTTATTTTCAAAAAAGGGGGAAACACCCCCTAAAATTCATAGAACTTTAATGAAAATCGCACCATCGGATTCAGCGTATTAGAGAAGTATATTGATGAAATTTCAAGCTCCTATCTGCAAAAACGTGGAATTTTGCATTTTTTGTCAGAAGAAAGATCACGGATGCGTGTTTATTTGTTTGTTTGTTTGTTTTTTTATTTTCCCAGGGGTGATCGTATCGATCAAGTAGTCCTAGAATATCGTAAGAGGGCTTACTTGAACGGAAATTAAAAGTTCTAGTGCCCTTTTTAAGTGACCAAAAAAATTGGAGGGCAACTTGGCCACCTTCTACGCTCAGTTTTTTCCCGAAGTCACCCAATCAAAATTTTGACATAGCCATTTCGTTCAGCACAGTCAAAAAGTTAGTAAATATGTCTTTTTGGATGACATAATTCCCCAACGATCCCGGGGATCGGGCGCTAATTAATGAACTTTGCCCTTTGTTTAAATTTTGTTTTGTTTAGTGGTAAGTATGCATATATTTTCAGACAGGTTTTTTTCTGGTGGGGGGGGGGGCGGCCGTATGGGCTCGCTAAGGCTAAGCTGATCGGGGATGCTTTGGTCTGTATGGCCGAGCCATTGATCTGATTTAGATGACGGATTTATCAGCATTATTTAAAAAACGATAAGACATTAAATGTTTAAAAAACAAATTTTTTCAACTGAAAGTAATACTCAACATTAGAACTCAAAATAAAAAGAAATTATTACGTGTATGAGGGGGGTCACCCTCAGGTCAATACTTCGCTCTTTACGCTACAGTTTATTTTTAGTGCTTTCAAAAGAGCTCTATATTCTAATTAAACGGCCTTTGTGATTCAGGGGGTTGTGATTTAAGCAGAGTTTTAACTTTAGCGTAAAGAGCGTGGTATTGACTAAGGAGAGAACCCCATCATATACGTAATAACATATACGTAATAAAAAAAAAAACAAGCGATACGGCTCAATAGTAATCGAAACATCAAAAACGGAATTTTGAAGTCAATAAATGTATCAAGAGAATGGGCTTATTATGCTGATTATGAATATTTAAATTCTATTAAGTTTAGTATTACTCATCAAAGGCTACGAGTCTGAGAAAATTTACCTGATTTTTGAAAGAGGGGAAAACATCCTCTACAAGTGAAAGAATTTTAATGAAAATCACACCGTCAGATTCAGCGTATCATAAAACCCTTTTACATAGGTTTCAATCTCACATCTGCAAAAATGTGCAACTGTGTATTTTTTGCCAGAAGAAAGATCACGGATGCGTGCTCATTTTTTTTTTTTTTTTTCAGGGGTAATCGTACCGACCCAGTGGTCCAAGAACATCAAGAGAGAGCTCATTCGAACGGTCATTAAAAGTTATAGTGCCCTTTTCAGTGACCAAAAATGCTGGAAGGTAGCTTGGCTCCCTCCCACGTCCTTTTTTTCCCAATTTTGTCCGATAAAATTTTAAGAGATACAGAATGTTTATAATGGTTAAAAAACAACAACAATATATATTTGAAGTTAACAAATCTCACCTATAGCAAGTAGGTACAGTTATTGAATTTTTAAAATTTCCAAAGTGTATGCGTATAGTATTTTTTATTGGGACCTCTGATTGCATTTTTTTGGGAGGGGGGGGGGTGAATTTTATGCTGGGTTTTTTTCCGCAGGGCAGATTTTCATTGGGGAGGTAAGTTACCAGGGAAGAAACTTTTCACGGTAAATTTTACACTGGGGGACTTTGCCAGAATTCCAATACGAAATTCTTTTTATGTGTCATGCTTTCATTTTGCCGACTCACTTTTACGGGTGGACATGTTACAGGTAATTGTGTAGTGCGAATTATTCCCGAGATTGAACTATCTAAAAAATATTTCTGTTAGGTGGAGGGATATTTATGTGGAGGTGAGTCAGATTTCCTGACATTATTTAAAAAACGGTCAGAAATTAAATGAAAAAACAAATTTCTTGAATTGAAAGTAGGAAATATTATTAAAACTTAAAACAAACAGAAATTATTATTTATATGTGGGGGTTACCCCTCCTCAACACCTTACTCTTTACGCTGAAGGTTGAATTTTGTCCCAAATCTCTATGAACGACGCCTGAAACACAACGGTTGTTTAATTAGAACAATTGCGATTTTTTTTTAAATATTATAAACTGTAGCATGAAGAGCAAGGTGTTGAAGATGGGCTTACCCACCTCTCATGCAGGACAAGATAAAAATTAATGTGTTTCAAACAGTTCGTGGTAACGAATTGTTAGTAAGGTGTGACTCTAATAAATAATTTTTATAAAAATATATATATCAATATAATTTAATTGATTAAAAAATTTACATTTCATGAACCGCGCCTGCACCCCCCCCCCCCCAAGGAAATAAATGGTGTAGTGTTGCTTATTCATTAGATGCATTTATATTTTTATTTTTTTCGTGACGAAAACCTAGAATGCCATTTTATACAACAACAACAACAAACTTACAGCTAGGCTAATGAAAAATAAAGGAGCTTATCAAACGAATTTAAAGCATACTAAGGTAACCTGGTAAAACAAATTAGTTACAAGCAAAAACCAAATAGGATTCTTTTGTTAGTTACTCATTTAGTGCTTTGGAACATTGTCCTGCAGGATTTGCTAAATTTAATTTGTGTTTATTTAACTTTTCTTTGTCCATAGCCTTAGATGTAGACAACGTTATGATTTGTAGCCTAGTGAGTTAGTGACTGTTTGCTTTACTATTTGTTGCTTCACTAAGCTCAATCAAAGAGTTCGTGGTAACGAACTGTAAGCAAGGAGCGACCCGGCTCAATAGTAACCAAAACTCTAAAAACAGTAATATTGATATAAATAGATACATCAATAGAATTGGAATTTATTCTGATTTCAAATATACAAGTTTCATGAAGTTTAGCCTTATCTATCAAAAGTTACGCGAGACAAAAGCTTTCCCGGAGAAAATTTGCCTCATTTTCAAAAAAAAGGCATAACAGCCCCTAAAAATCATAGAACTTTAATAAAAATCCCACCATCAGATTCAGCGTATTAGAAAACCGTAGTATGGAGGTTTCAAGCTCGTCTCTACAAAAATTTGATATTTTATATTTTTTGCCAAAAGAATGATAACGGATGCGTGTTTATTTGTTTGTTTTTTGTTTTGTTTTTTATCTTCCCAGGGATAATTGTACTGATCTAATAGTCCTGGAATATCGTTAGAGGGCTCACCTCATCGGAAATTATAAGTTCTAGTGCCGTTTTAAAGCAACCAAAAAAATTGGAGGGCAATTTGGCCCCCTCCCATGCTCATTTTTTCCCAAAGTCGCCCAATCAAAATTTTAGGATAGCCATTTTGTTCAGCATAGTCGAAAGTATGATAAATACATCTTTAAGGATGACTTAATCACCCACAGGTCCCGCGGGAAGGGCTGAAAATTATGAACTTTGCCCACTGTTTACTTATACTATTGGTAAATGAGAAATATGCAGACGTTTCAGAAGGGATTTTTATCTGGTGGGGGGGGGGCTGGGGCGGAGCGTTCCACGGAGGAGAGGCTCGGGGGGGCAGGGACATGTTGCTGAAGGGGCGCCGCATTTCTCTTCACTATTTAAAAAAAGATCAGAAATTAAATAAAAAAAAAGTTTTTTAAACTGAAAGTAAGGAGCAACATTAAAACTTAAAATAAATAGAAACTTTTACGTATATGAAGGGGTTTGCCCCTTAGTCAATACCTCGCCCTTTACGCTAAAGTTTTTAATTAGTGCTTTCAAAAGAGCTATCTATTCTAATTAACCGGCCTTTGTGATTCAGGGTTTTGTCATTCGAACAAAATTTGAACTTTAGCGTAAGGAGCAATGTATTGACTAGGGGTAAACTCCCTAATATACGTAAAAAAAAATACAAATTTAAAAGTTCGTTGCGTAAGTTAATTCATAAGCTACTTCCCAACAAAATTTTGATAAAGCCACTTAGCCAAAACAATAAAATATATATGCAAATTTCACTCTAATTATTCATGTACGGTGAGACAAAACCAAAGCTGCATTAATTCAAAAACTTTCAGAAATTAAATAAAAGAAAAATTTTTTTTAACTTAAAGTAAGGAGCTACATTAAAACTTCAAACGAAATTAAAGCGACAGCCAATGCCGGTAATTACCGATCTGACGCTGTATAAACAAGGGTTTCTCACTCCAGGGACAATATTTAAACGTTAGTTTTTTGGGGTTGTGGGAAAAAAGGGTACCTAGGTTAGGTTAGGTTCCGTATTTAGTAAATGCTATAGATGCACGTTGCCTCTTCTCTACGCGGGGGGGCAGCTGTTTCTGTGATGAAGGGCTGAAGTTATATTGGCATTTCACAAAACCTTACATTGCAAGCAAGTTCTATCATACCTATGAAATCTTTACTAATCGTTTTATTAATCACAAGTAATTACCAAAAATCATAAATCATCAATAAGCTTCAGCATTAATTAATCTTCTTGGATTAGAGCTAAATCTTTCTAAGACATTATGGATAATTGCTTCTTGTTTGAATTTTATTCTGTCGTTCCAGCTGGGTTTTTTTTCCAGCTTTTTCAACCATCTACCTTTTATCAACTGCTTTTTTAACCATTTACCTTTTTTTCAACTGATTTTTCTACCATATCTATTGTAAATTTGAAGTTCTAGGGGGGGGCCCCCCTCTCCTTACAACAATGAACATTACACAACAGTACAATTGTGTCTTTTATCAATAATTAGATATAAACAAAAAAACATTTACTTTGTCAGTTAATTTAAATCAGTATATCTATCACTGTTCTATCTCAAAATTACAAGCTGTGTAAACATTGTGACGCTGCAGTACTGGATGGTGTTGGGCGATTTGCGATATCTATAGTTCGGACAAAATATCGATATCGAATATCGAATATCAATGATCGAAACCGATACCTTTAAGGGGTCTCTAACCTTTTATATTCCCCGCGGAAAATCTACCACATGAAAATTCTACAAATTTTCAGAATATATCTTCGAGATTCTTTACAGGTTTGAATTCTTTCATCTATAAACGATTTTATTTATCCTTATCTTATATCTTACCCTGGCATCTTTTTCGCAAGAATTCATTTCCGGCTCCCGAGTCATATACGTGTGAATTATAGCCAACTTAGAATGAAAAGTTCACAACAAAAGATATTATAATGAAAAGATCAGATTTTGAATGTTATCAAAGCTAAACAAGCCGATTAGACAGGGTGAATCTCTCAGTCTGAAAAATTTAAGGTTAGATAATCTAGCTTTAATTGTAATGATACATGCATAATATATATATATATATATATATATATATACTACTGATGATATTAAGGCTCACCTTAAGAAAATTGCTGCTTAGTGGGAGATCAAGAAAAGTTCGTTGCCGTAGTGGCTGGTAATGGAGCCTATGTAGTTCGGGCCATAAAGGATGCTGCATCCCAAGTAGGTACAGGATAGACATATGTTACGAGCTTCACATATACTCTAAATTTGATGTGGGGGGGTGCTATTAATGATGCTGCTGACTTGTTGCCTCTCGTCCAAAAGGCTAGAAATATTGTCAGCTTTTTCAGACGTAGTGTTGAAGCTACCGACAAGTTGCGCCAGGTTCAAATCTCCATTGACAATTTTTGCAAACAAAAAATAAAACCTGATGTGACCACTAAATGGAATTCGCTTCTCGCTATGTTGCGTAGCATACAAGACTTGAAAGTCGGTAACAAGCTCGTTTGCACTTCTCGGTAAAAGGGACCTCATACTCACTGATAGTGAGTGGGGTGTTATTTCAAATGTGATTGTGTTGCTTACACCCTTTGAAGATGCAATCATTTAGCTCTCTTCTAAAAGCTATCCCCATCTCGAAAGTTCTGCCTTTGTCAAAGATTTTCAGACACCATCTTGTTCAGGTGGTGTTGTCTAGAAATTTTAGAGTTGTCTAGAAAAGATACAATTACCAACAATCTCTTTGTGTAGAGACTTAACTCTCTTTAATACAGATAACAAAGATAATTTGATTTTTTTGTGATGTGGGTAGAGGACGCAGCATATACGAATTTAGGATACTTGAAACTAGGGATTGCTAACCACATTGCCCCTGATTGGCAAAGTTTTTGTCATAAATTGTGTTTAGGCTTTGTAGGGTGGTACAGTGAAAAATTGGGTTGCCCAGGGATGATTGTAGAAATTGACAAAGCCAAAATTGGAAAAAATATAACAGAGGACATTTTTTTATTGAAGGGCAGTGGGTGTTAGGGGGAGAGGGACTTGGGAAGGTTTAGCTGAATAAAATGCATTGTAGGTTTACCAGCCTTGGTCAAGTCACACCCGTCGCAATTGCCACTTATCTTGACCCGCCTTTCAAGAAAATATATATTTCACCAGACGATCTTCTATAAGTTGGGAGCAAAATTACTAACAAGATAGATTTGACCTTGCTGACTACTTAATCTCGATCAGACGATACAAGTTCCACCACAGTCTCTGTGATGCAGTCATATCAAAATCATGCCAGTTTGTTGGGTTAACACGATTAAGTCAGTACAGTCAATGCAGGATCTGCTTCTATAGCAGCCGAATATATCATGAGTCAGCAAACTTTCAATAGTGAGCAAATAGTTCCAGAAAGAAATTCGTTAACTCAAATTGTGGAAATATCGTGCTATGGGGTCCCAAAAACATCTGTACAAAGTTGTAATAAAAGTCATGTCTGTGCCTGCTACCAGTGTCCCTTCTGAAACAGTGTTACCAAGTCTGGTTAGATAATCACTGAACGGCGGAACTGACATGCTCATGTTTTGAATTACCAGCAGTTTGTTTTTCTCCTCCTGAGCCCGAATAATTCCAAATCTGAGTTTTTATTATATTCATTTATGTAATTTAATTTTTTTATTATTGTTTTATTTTATATTATTTGGATTTTGAAAAAAAAAGTTATACAAAATACCCTTTATTTACCATTTGCGTTACTGAACTTCGTCAAATCCATGAGATAGCAAAAAACTGATCCGAAATATCGATTTCGATATCAAATAACGAAAGTAAAAAAATCAATATATCGATTAATCAAATTGTCGCTTAACATTAGTACTGGAATATCAAAAATGGATTAGTTAATTGCTATTTACGTCAGACTAGACAGACCGGTTTTTAAATACCTGAGTATACGTCACACGGTGGCCAAAATGTTTATATATTTCAGAGATAAAAAACGAGTTGTTCAATCAACAAGGGTAAAAGCTGAAATTTCTTTAGGTAACCACATATTTATGCTTTAGACAGTAATATAGAATCAAACGTTTAGCAAAAATGTGCAGAAATCTCCATTATATAGAAGGGAAGGAGGGGATTTAGTGACCAGGGGTGTTATTTACTATGAAGCTGGGGGGGGGGGCAACTACCCCTCCCAGACCCCGGTTTTCCCTCTCCCCAACCTCTGTTCGCCCCCCACCCCAGCAGAAATTTAGTTTCTTCCAAAATCTTGTCAAAACTAAGATAAACTTACACAATTCAGGCATCAACACAAACTAGATCTTTTTTTTAAGTACATATTTACATTTATTAAGTAAAGTCACTTAGGGGGGGGGGCAGTTACGTCCTCCCTACCTTCCAAATAATTTGAAAAAAACTATTATTTATTAAGTAACTTTAAAACTGTTGCTTGTAGAATTTAAAATGTTTCATTTTAAACGAGTTCTCTTGTTTTAAACCTTTCAAAGATGGAAAGAGATACACCCTTTACATCTGCAAATAGGACAGAAATGGAATCATTGAAGAGTGAAAAGGTAGATATACAGTGAATACAATTTTGTGAAATCATTGAAAAAGCAAATAAGACTTAGTGCTTTCCATAATGATACTCGTACTAAAACTAGATAAGTCAAATCAGTTGTAGTTTGGTCATGGAATTTGGCAGAGGGATATTCACTCCAGGAATCCTTTAATTATTTAAATTTTATTTCCAGTATTCAATTGAAAGTCCAATTTTCTTACTTGTTATTAAAATGCCTTATAAGCGCTGATAACGTCTTATTCAATATATTTGGTATTCACATGCTAACCAACAAATGTGGGATTGTCTGTCTATATGTATGGTACCTTTCTGCCTTCTTTCTATTTTAACTTTTCTAAGTATTTCTTTTAAAAAGCTCCAAAAAAAGAAATGACATAAATGTGATAATAATTATGACTGAAACTAGTTGTATTTCACACAACACCAGCGCTACGTGTGGGATTTTTCTTACAATTTAGAAATTTTGTGTACAAGTATACGCTGTGCTAACCTATTTTTTTTTTATATTGTTCTCAGTTTTATCCTACCGCCCACTGAGACAAAGGTTTACTTGTGTAGGAACTTATAGA